>NC_073693.1:110530084-110638074 GCF_029784155.1 Uranotaenia lowii
AAACAGTTATAGAACCTTTTCCCATCGAAAAATTTTCTCCCAAGCCAATTATGTTTCATTAGCCCGAATAGCTATCGAATTTTGTATGTAAAATTGTATGGGAGCCCCTCCCGCTTTCAATTACTCTATTGGAAGAAGAGATTGGTCTCAATAATCATTGGAACATTTCTCGTACCGAAATACCCTCACACTGCCGTAATCTGGAAATCTGACGTATGCGCCAGCGAGCAAAATTTTCAGTACGGAGCTTTTTGCAAAAACGTTTGTTTATTGAGCCTCCGAGCAAATTCCAATAATCAAATCTGTACACTATGAGTTTAAATGATGATAAAATATGGCCAAATACATGATTTGTGGAAAAAGGTTTATTAACGGAAGTTATGTTACCAACGTCATTTTGTTGTGGAAACAGCTATTATTTTTCACTGTTTCCAAGACCAAATGACGTACATCCATCGTAGCATGCGACAAACCATTTCCAGATATTTTCTTTCACAATCAGTCAAATATTCGCGGCTCGTGGATGGTAAGCTGTATCCGAACTAAAAAAAATTAAGTTTATAGCTGAGTACGGTAGCATGAGCGAGAGTGAGCCTGAGGATAACCCGGTAATAGAACAGGTGCCTGGACTAACGAAGCGTGAAACGAAGCATTTGGAATCTGTGGCTAAATGGAAACAGATGCATAATGAGATCCTCACAACATGTAAATGTGAATTCAATTGCTCGAATCACATTTCCACAGTGAGGAGAACTAAAATAAATGAAGAATATTGGAACCTTTTTCCTGGATAAGAAGAGGGTCTTCATTCTCAAGCACAGCCTTCGCCAGGACGTTAAACGCCGACGGGTAGAACCTGATATTTCCGAATCAGGTTTCAAAAAAACATTTTCATAAATTAAAAATAAATTGATAATAATATTCTTCCTCTATAATTAACGTATACCTTATGAATTTAAAACAATAATTTAATAATCCAATCAGCTTGTCAATATTTTCACATATTATTTTATTATCAGGTTGGATAGATGAAGTCCTATTGTGTTTGTTTCTTGCAAAAAGGAAGTCCACACTAAAAGGCGTCATTCATTATGGACAAAATATGAAACACAAAGACTTAATTAAGACCCAACCCCACCTTCTTCCGCCTTTTCCAACCTCCTCGTGAAAACGCAAAGCCATTGTCACCTTTTGAAATTAAGAAACATTTTACAAGTAGAAAGGTGTAAAAGGTATAGTCCCTCATTTCTATAAGTCCTGAAGCTGCCATTAGTAATTTACTAGTAATTTCAGTTCGTAGAATTAAAGAATTAGACAAAAGCAGTATTTTATTATGGTCCTCACACTTACTGATACTTTGAGACGTGATCAAAGCGTTGCTCACATATTTTTTTATTAAACTTACGTCACGTTGAGTAGAAATGGCGCATACGTCATTTTGTTTTCATAATGTTATGTAGGTATTTTTTTACATTTCTGAACATATTTTTATCTCATTATGTCGAGTTTGGTATCTTCTATCGTTCAACTGCAAAAAACACAAATCGGTAATGTTGGCGCATACGTCAGATTGCCAGATTACGGCAGACATGTATATTTTGGTTCCATTTGCTTGACTAGTTCTCCAGTTAGGTTTAAAATTGTAAAAAAGCAGTCGCTATTCTTATTTCCCCTCTGGAAAATAGAAGAGTACCAAACATTCATAGAAATATTTCTCGTAGCCAAAACCCCTCCCATGTCGAATTTGGTACTGCTTGCTTGAATGGTTCGCAAGTTATGCAAACATTTCGTTTTTGCATTGGATAATGTAATGTTAATGGTTTTTCTTACTTATTCAACTGAAAATCGGAAATTAAACAAATTTAAGCTTTTGGAAAAGTTGTATAAGGTAAGATATTGGAATAAGAGACTGGTTTTGTATGCCCATATCAGGCAGGTTAAATGCCTATATCATGAAAAAAAAAAGATTAGTCTTATACATTTTTTTATTTTTTATCATTGAAACATTAAATCTACGCTCTCTCTATACACAATCTTACAGCGACAACAAAAGAGCTTAATACTGATTCGATAAAAATACGATATGAACAAAATATTACCATGAAATAAGGCTACCCTCACTATAAGACTGCCCCAAATTGGAATGGGAAACTTCAAACCTGTGAAATGTACTGCGCTGCTGGCTAAAATTGATCCTAGGCCTAGTAAATGCCAAATTTGGCCAGATCGGATCACGGGAAGGGGTCACTCAACGAGCCTGAAGTTTGTATGGGATTTTGAGACATTTTGTTCGGGAAAAACATGAAAAACCAGTTTTTATCAATAACTTTAGTTCCCTTCGGCCGATTTCTTTTGAAAACGGTTTTTCTTAAAGCCTCAATTAGGAAAAATATTTCATCCGAAGACTGTATTTCGATTCGAGTTAAGATTAAAAAGCTATATGGCTTCAAAAAATGACTAACTGTTTTTAAGGGTGGTATTCATCGATCTTACCACGCTAATCACTCGACCACCAAGACGTTTGTTGCTAAATGTAAAATGCAATCCTCGGATGAAATATTTGTCATAATTTAGGCTTTAAAAAAACCGTTTTCTAGAGAAATCGGCAAGGGGAACTAAAGTTATTGATGAAAAACTGGTTTTTCATGTTTCTCCTGAACAAAATGCCTCAAAATCCCACACAAACTTCAGGCTCGTTGAGCGACCCCTTCCCGTGATCCGATCTGGCCCAAATTTGGTATGAGATCTTGTACTAGGCCAAGGATCAATTTAAGCTTGCAGCGAATAACTTTTTCAAAAAGTCGGGTCATTTGGGGCACTCTACTCACTATGCTTAATACACTAGAACTAGTGATAACTAAAATTTCGCCAAAATTTCAACCTGGGCGTATGCCTCACATCCGTTTCTACCATTTTCAATTAAATAATATCAAAATTTTGAAAATGTCAATGAAATATAGCTAAAAACATAAATATGCGCATTCAACCCGCCGTTTTCGGAAATCGGCTATTTTGACTACTTTCACTATGAAATAATTTTAACAAAAAATGTAAGAGGTTTTACAGTAGAATTGCTCTAACGTATGTTAAACAGATGTCCGCTCATGTAAATATAGTTTTCAGATTCTTATCTATTGGAGTATAGGAGAAAATGAGTACTTTCCTCAATTTGCGCATACAGCCCGCCTCTCCCCTACAATAAAGCATCTTTTATCGTTAAATGTTAAAATGTTAAAAATAAACATTCCCTTAAGTAAATTGGAAAACTAAGTTCAAGGGATTCAGTTCATCCTGGCTGAACGAGATTTCAATAAATGCATAAGATTATTTCGCGAAAAATCTGTTTTATGACCAATACATGCTTTTCATCTATACCTCGAAGGTGGCTCTCAGTTCACTTAGGCGCAACGCATTTTTGCCATTTCCACTGTATGCCACATTGAAATTTTCTAATAGAATCGTAAAAAATTGGAAAAAAAAATCTGATTTACATTTGATAGGTTGGTTATCATGTTCCGCATTCGCTGCAATAGATAACTCATTTTTTTTCAAATTGGCGTTCAGTTTGGTCTGGTCGAATCCCGTCCAAATATGAGTATGAATAATGCAAAATTAATGTTCGTTATCTGGTCATTATTGAAATTTTTGGTGATTTATGTATACGCTCTACACACTTTTTAATTAGCTTGATTGACTACTCACATCCACCTTAAATCATTGAACTCGAAATGAATCATAAATAGTTGTAAAGCCATATTCAATTCAACGCAAAAAAATTTCTCATTGTAATTAAAACACTTTTATAGTGTATAAACATTTCGAATTCCATGATAGCTGGCGTGTCTGGGTGGTCTGGTGTCTGGGATTGACAGCACATTCACAATGAACAACACTTATGCTCTCTCTTTAAACATCAATAACGGCGCCGACCACGTCCTAGTAGTCAATGGATTGAATGAAAATAGAGAAAAAGGATTGGAAGATTCATAACTCATGCTTTAGGACCGAGGTTACCTCTGCATCCTAGCAAAACAATTTTGGTTTGGAAATGGATGGTAGGATATGACTAGGAGGCACTTTTGACTAGTGCGCTTCAATATTATACATCCTGTTCTTTTGGTCTTCCTGTGTTATTGAGATTATCATTTCTATTCTTTATTTTTATAAATGCTTTTTTAAAGGTCTGTTTCCAATATTTCAAGAGATTTTCGAAAATTTTTGTTTATGTTTTAACAGTTTTATTATGATAGACTTACTTTTTAACATTACTACTTCTTATATAGACTTAATCAATAAAAACTAGGTTGTAATAAAAAGTACAATTTTAAAACGCATAATAAAACTTGAACCTTGTCATTGTGAAATATTCTATTCTAGTCTTCAATCTTATCGAACCCTTTTGGCCAATTAAATCGAGCTTTAAATGCAGTGCAGGATATCGTGTTTCGAAAGTTGCATTACGAAAAAATTGCATTTTATCTCCAATGTCTAGAGTTCTTTTTTTTTAATTTCTGGTGGATTTTGACTGATACTTGAAATTTTTTAAATGAACCTAATTCGTCGATAAGTCGATTTCAAAACCCTGTTACGGTATATCATTTGAGTAAATTGAACCAAAATTCTTGTAGCTTTAAGTTCTGTTACAATATTTTGAACATGCTTTTTATTCAAAAATAACAGCTCAGATTTTCAGGCCGAACCTGAGGATAGTGTTTAAATTACGTTCACTGATGTATGCTTAACTATGTTTTATTTATATACGTGTAGAAGAATAAGAGATATGAAAGTTAGATACACGAATTTGTATCATTAGACCATTATTGCATAAATGCATAATTTTTTAACTTTATACTCAGCCTATATTTGTTATTTAAGCTCTCACAAACCGAAACATTCAAAAGAGGAATGAGAGATTTAATTAATCCCAAAAAATATAAATTGTAACACAACTTCATCGGAGAACGTTTGAGCTTTTCTGATATAACATTTAGAAATTATTGATGTTGCAATTGTTAAAAGTTTTGCGCACGTAAACACAATTTCTTCAAAATCACTAGCATTCACATCATAGAATTTCTCAAAAAAATCACCTATTTCTTAGTGTTTCGACATTTTCCCATTAAAATATTTTTGTGTCATTTTTAAAAAGTAATTGTTATGTATAATACGCTCAAAGCCATTAATAAGGAGAAAATCTGATCTTAGAAAATATCACATTATTGAAAACATTACTTGGGCCTACTATTGACTTCTCTGTTTGTCTATTGTGAAAGGGATTGTTTCAGATGGAGTTCACATATTAAAATCTGATACTTATCTTTCGGTCAGGATTTATGGTGAAACACATTTCGAATATTTGCAGAAATGCGAATACTTTTCGAACCTCCATTTTTCCCGTTATACCGTCGATTATTCTTTTGGTTTTGATTTCCATTCCTCGCTTATCCCATTTCCGCCTCCGCAGTCTTCAAACATTTACAGCACAAAATGAACTTTTTAATGGATGGTTTAAGAGTCTTCAAACTTTTTCAGCCAAAAAAAAATACAACCGTCATCGACGGCCACAGCCTACCAAGAGCACGCTCTACACACTTTTTAATTTTGCAAAAAGTCAACTGTAGTTGACTAAATATGATCAATTGGCAAAACTGAGTTCCACTAATGAATTTTTAATCCAATTTTAATCTACGATTTTAAATGATAATTGAAACTTTTCCAGCTGATTAACCCCCAATTTCGTATTTTTGATTCTGATGTACTTTTTTTTTTGTTTTCCTCTGCTAAAGCAAACATCGTGAGTTCAGCTTCAAATGAGTTCGGTGTTCGGCACAAAAGCTCTAATCCGTTTATCGCTAATAATCCGCTAACTTTTCGTTAGCGGTTTAATTTTGCTGCTAAATTTTGATTGAGCTAGCGATTTAAAAAGTTCCTCTATTTTTTTTCGATCCTTCAACTGAAGACCGCTTACTCACATATACTTATTTCAAATTCACGTATTATTGCTGATAGAAGTTAACTTTTAATAATTTTTAGGCTGAAGGAACAATGCGTAACATTATGACTCCAATATGTGCTGCAGGTGAAAATTGTCACATCGACTGTTCTTAGTGGAGAAGTGAGTACTAGAATAAAAAAAAGAAAAGAGTATTTTCGGTCATCTCACAAACCGGCTGCGTGCCACGCAGATTAACATTTTATCTCTCAAAGTAACATTCTTAGAAGAAGAATTCAACAAAAGTTTAACAGTAATTTAACATCCTTTATTAAGCTCATGGATTTAGAGGCCGTTGATATTTTTGACCATGCTTGGCATCGCTCCTCAGATTTGCCCGTTCAGAGTAAGAGCGTGTATTTTTTTCGCTGTGCTCTTCCCAAGCAGAGAATCTTTAAAAAATGCTCCGTTTCCTCCAGAGCGACCAAGCGTCCACCCAAGTGTGGGCAAGAGAAGCAAGCAAACTGATGAAGTGCGTTCTCGGTGCAGATTAATTCGTTCGCACTCGGGCGAAAGAGAAGCTTTACAGGAAACTCGGTTTGTCTTCATCGGTTGCGTCTGGATCGATGTTTGGAAGTGCGTCAGAATTTACAATGCAGAACATAAATCTAACGGAACTGAATTAATAACGCCAAAGGTAGTAAAGATAGAATGCTGGTGTTTTCGACAACATTGATCTGTATAATAAAGCGCATATTTTGATATGAAATATAAAGTTTAGAAGTCCACCAATAGCGAGATATAAATCAAAACTTTCTTGTTTAGCATTTTTGAGCTTTAGTTTCTTCTACAAAGTTATTTATCTTAACAAAATACACAACTTTGCTTAACATATCAAAGTTCTACAATCTTAACCCAAGGAGATACGGTTGAATTAAAAAAAAATACTTGAAAAAAAGTTATTGTTATTATCGCGCTATTTTTAAATCTCTCGCCTTTAAATTTTATATCAAAATATGCGAATTAACAACTTTGCCCAAAACACCTATCTTTTCATTCCTGAGCGAGTTCCTCTAGATTGATGTTCTGCACCAGGACAAATGATTTGCTACGAAAGCTTTCTTCGGTCGAAAAATATCAAAAGCGTAGCGGTTAAGGAAGATAAATCCTAAATATTACGATTTGTGAAAGTTTTGAAGTTTTATTATTAAATTTTGACCCAGATCATTGCGTAATGTTCACGGTTTGTTTAAAAGACAAAGATTTTTGGATAATTTTAGTAAATGTTACTTTTCGAATTGCTGCTTTTGTAAATTGATGCTTCCCACGTACGATATTAAAAGTACATAAACCTAAGTATACAGCAATTTGCGGATGCCCGAATATTGTGAAAAAACTGCTTGGATTTTGCCCAGTTTTATCCACATTATTTGGAAAATGAAACAAGAAAATCAAATTCAGTTTAAAATTGTTTGTCAAAAATTGGGTTTGTGAAAGTTTATTTCATCAAAAATCAAACCAAACTTTCCTTTGTATGCTTTAAACATAAATTTGACACTGCTGATGTGTTGCAACAAAAAAATGTAAGTCGTTTTCCTTCACTAGATGAATGTCTGGAATTTTCTCAGATTTGGCCGGATATTGCTCGGTTTATGGAATGGAGAATTTCAGATTATTTACCCGGTTTTCACCATGTTTTTCAAATAATTTGCCAGGAAGTGCCCGGCCCGGCTACGTACAAAAATAGTTCATACATAAACCTACATTGGACCTCTTCAGCATTGAAATCTTTCTGGCTGGATACACTGAGCTACGCAGCAGCGTCGCTAGAGCACAATTTTCTAGCCAGCTCCTTCTCTTTTCTTTAGAGCGTGCGACGTCCACCCGACCGTCAGAGCAACCGCAATCGGGCGCACTCGGCAAAAAGATAAGTGAACGTTGATCGGCTGAGCAGTGCACTCGGAAACCGAAATGATAAAAGTGTTATTCGTTCTCTGCTCTGTTCTGTTTGCGAGGTGTTGGACAAGCATGTTTTTGACTAAATAACTGCACATGAAAATAAGACAAAATCAACATAGAATGAATAAGTATTGTCAAGCTGGTCATAAGACTGAGTTGATTTGAGATCATTTTCGAAACAAGCTTCGTTTTGGCCTAAAACTCATCCATGATTTTTTTTGCAGAATTTTTAGGTAACGTTAAAATGATTAAATTTCGACTGTTATGTTTGTACGGAAAAATAAACAATTCGTTTTTGAATTCGAACACGATTTTTCTTCAAGCCCTAAAGAGAGTTTTCGTTTTTTTTTGTCAATTTGTAAATTTTCTAACGGAAATTTCCTGCTGAACAATTTTGTCGAAGACCGTTCCTCAGTATTTCATCAGATAACCGAGTTTTAGCCTGTTGGATGGAATTGAAGGCAGATCATTCAAACCCAAGAAATGGATGAGTTTCGAACCAAAAAAAAAAGCATTTTGAACTATGGTTTGAGAAATTCGAAAACAACCCCAAATCATCTTAGTTTACTTGTCATTAAACCGTTTATTTAGTCTTCGGTTTAAGCAAAGATGAAACAAGTTTGAAAAGATAAAAATTGCGTTTGGCAATGCTCCCATAATAAGATTTATAAATTCCTTTCATGCAAGTTTGAAAAAGGAGAAAAGGATTTGAAACTACAGAAAAAAGATGTAATATTATTCATGCTATAAATAATGAATATTTTTGCGTTGTTTTTAGTAGTTTTAATATACAATTTTATTTGGTTTTTCCCGTGTTATAGATGTAATGTAATTTAATTTATTTTGATGGTCCCGGGTAGATTCTCCGGCGCTTAGGACCGTGAAACGTTCTATGTGTTTGAATATTTAAATTCCATTCTGAATTTATTGTTTTCGTAAGCAGCTTTTGTCACATTCAGATGAAGTTTCTTAACTTTTTATAACTTTTTTTTAAATAAATCAAAAATTTTTAATTTAGATTTAAAAAATTTCAACCCATTACAAGATATCACAATATTTTTGTCTTTCAAAAATATTAATGTGAAATAAACATTTAGATTTGAATTATAAATTTAGCAATTTTGGCTTTCCTTTGATTGTAGCTATGATTGTCAATTTTGTATTTCAATTTCATTTGTAATTTGATAGTACGATTCTGAATTCAGGTTTCAAATACAGATTCCGGATTCCAGATACGGATTCCAAATTTTAATTCCATATTCAGTTTCTAAGGTATTTTTTTTTCGACTTTCAGTCACGACTATCTGATTAACGTTCCAACGTTTAAATCCATAAATGATCATCGTCAAGTTGAAATGTTTAATGTTTGTTGACTAAAATTTTAAAAATTCTTCACAAATTATCCGATTTGTACCTAAAATTTGTCTTATTTCTTTACAGGTTTGATCGGCTGATCGTATAAAGCTGCCATTTGTATCTGATACTGTATTTTATTACAATATTTACTGTTATTCATTGCAGTCTGACTTGCTTTGTGAAAATCCGTCCTACTTTTTACTATCGCGGTTTATTTTTCAAAGCATAAATTTATCACAGTTAAGACTTTTCACTTATTGTTTGTTTTGGATTAGCGTTGCTTTTTTGATTTTTTTTTCTTGTGTGTTGAATTGTTTTAAAAGCATTGGATGTATGTTTTCGGTGTCTTTTTTTAGGTTTATCGTTTAGAATTTTATTCATCACTAGCTGACCCGGTGTGCTTTGCTACACCTTCCAAAATTTATTGAAATTTGTGGTTCCTAGTTATTCAAATATTTATTTTTTTGCACAAAATTTTAAATTCAATTAAAAAATTATTTAAATGTTTCATCGAAATAAAATTGCCACTTTTTTATTTTAAAAACTTAATAATTTTTATTTTATATCCGTGTTTTAATCCTTTTTATGACTATGGATCTCTTTGCTTCATAAGTTTATAACTTATACCAAAATATTTTGTTTATGTATGGATCTTCGCTGTCCCTTTTTTTAATATGGAGTGGGTTTCAAGCTTTCATAGAACATTTTATGAATCAAAATAACGTCAAGGGACATTTATTTCACCCATTCGTTCTCGAATTAAATTGTGAGAGTGACCCTTTTACCCATCTCTGTATCCCTAATTGAAAGATGAGGGGTCTCATAACATCAGAAAAACACTTCTTGTATACAAATACGATCCCATATCATATATGTCTTCCTTCGCTATAAATTCGCGAGCTATTCAAAAACTGGATGACCCTCTCTCCATTTTATATATGTATATAAGATATGTATATGATAAGGGGGCCTAAAACCATCGAAGAAACATTGCCCGTACACAAATATGCTCCCATGTAAATTTGGTTCCATTTTCTCGATTAATTATCGAAATATTTAAAAAAAATGTATAAGTGACCCTCTCCCCACTTTTTATCGTTCCACTTAATGGAGGGATGAGTGTCAAACCACCGGAAAAACATTTCTTGTGCTTCGATACCTTCTAATGCCAAATTTGGTTTCGTTTGCTTTATTAGTTGTCAAGTTATGCTATAAAATTTTTATCAGAGCCCCTCTTCCAACCTATCTTCTACCTGGAAGGTGGGGATCAAGATCAAACATTCCGTGTATTTAAATACACTCCTATGCTAAATTCTGTTCCATTTGCTCGATTGTATGATTGTTCCCAAGTCATATTCGGTTCCATTTGTTAGATAAGTTAGATGCAAAACAATCGTATGTGTACTCCCGTCTTCCCTAACTGTATCCCCAATTGAAGGAGAAAGAAGTCTCAAAAGAAGAAATAACCATTTTACGTATCCAAATGCTTTCCCATGCCAAATTTGTTTTCATTTGCTCGATTAGTTCTCAAGCTATGTGAATAAATTTAAAGGACCCCCCCTCCCCCCTCTATTTCCAATCACCCCACTGGAAGGAGGCAGTAGTACCAAGTATTCACAGAAACATTCCTTCTGTTCAAATTTCCCCCCAAGCCAAATTTCGTTCCATTTGCTGGGAAAGTTCCCGTGTGAAGAAACAAATTGTATGGGAGCACCCTCCACTCTTAAGATTTTCAGACTGTAAGAACGAAGAGTTCTCAAACTACTATACACACATTTCTCGTAATCAAATACCTTCCCACGCCAAATTTGGTTCCATTTACTTGATTAGTTTTCCAGTTATACTGAAAATTGTAAAGGAGATTCCTCCCCACTTTCTTTTTCCTCAATGGAAAGAAGGAGGGGTACCAAATATTCATAGAACTATTTATCGTACCCCAACACCCTTCCAAGCCAAATTTGGTTTCATTTGCTCAAATAGTTTTCAAGTTATCCAATAAAAAAGGTATGAAAGACCCCCCTCTTATTCCTGTATCTCCACTGGAAGGAGGGAGGGGTCTGAAAAAATTATAGAACCATTTCTCGTATTCCACTACCCTCCCATGCCAAATTTGGTTCCATTAGCTTGATTAGTTCTCCCGTTCTGTACAAAATTGTAAGGTAGGCCCCCTCCCCCCTTTCTATCTCCTCACTCGAAGGAGGGAGGGGTTCCAAATATTTTTAGAAATATTCCTCGCACCCAAGCTCCCACCCATGCCAAGTTTGGTTTGATTTGCTCGATCAATTCTCGAGTTATGACGACTTATTACTATTAAATGAAAGACCCCCTCCCCCCTTCCAGGAATAGGGAGGGGTCCCAAACTATTATAGGAACCTTCCCCGGCCTCCAATACCCCCATCTGCCAAATTTCACGCAAATCGGTTCAGTAGTTTTCGAGTCTATAGGGAACAGACAGACAGACAGACAGACAGACAGACAGACAGACAGACAGACAGACAGAAATTCATTTTTATATATATAGATATGTTATATGATTATCTTAATGTTACTTCTTAATTTGTTCAGCGGAAAATTTCATTGATAATTTTATAAATTGACACGAGAAGAAACAAAAATAATGTTGATTTTTCACAACAAAATATTCAATTTTTCCATACAAACATAACAGTTCAAATTTACTCAAGGAAACGTTACTCAAAAGTACTGCAAAAATCATCGATGAGTTCTGAACCAAAACACAGCTTTAAAAATCACAAGGCTTGAGAAATTCAAAAATGGACCCGAATCGACTCAGTCTAGTGAGCATGTCACCAAACAACCACTTTATTGCTCTTTAATCCAATAACCTTTCCGATTGCCGTCGTAAACAATTTTCATTGCATGCAACAGATGGCTCGCCCTTGTCCCACCAACAATATAAACGCACCGAGATTGTTTGTAAACAATAATGTGTACCGGCATTTTCCCCTAATTTCCACTAGGAGAAGGCGGTAGGGGAAAATTCACCCTGTTGCGCTTTCCCGCGGTGGAATCGGTTCCAATCGGTTGATCGCCCTGGCAACCGGACGGCGTCAGCTGGTTTTGTTGACAGACGCCCGGATGTAAACAAACGGAACTGCGTCGGCGCCGCCAAATCGATCCAACCGATTAAGTACTCATGCGCGATTCCGCCATTTTTTTCTCCCTTTCGATGTTGGTTCAAGTTCGCTGCCGAGCATTTGTAGAGTAGGAACAATTTTCACCCATAGGTCACGATGGGGGTCAAATGGCTGGCGTCGTCACTAAAAAAGCACCGATTTCGGGCACTTACCTCGTACATGATGTACTGCTTCCGCCATTCCGGCGTTATGTGGGCTGCCAGGTGCTCGGCAAACTTCATTTTGGGCCGTTCGGATTGCTGCAACCGGGGCAAATTTACACAAATTTAACACATTCTGACCAGAATGCAACCGTTCCGTACGCGACCGATGACGTTTCTGTGAAAACCGATGGAAAATCGACGGGGAAGTTGGAAGGTTTTCCCGGATGTGGGGAAAATTTTCCCTGGAAAGTGACTTGGCTTGAGCTGTCAAAGAATCCATTAGATGGAGCTGCTAGAAGGTAGGCCACTTTGCAGGAGATTTCTTGAAATGGAATGGAAAATTCAAGGTCAGCCAAACTACCGCGAATCGCAACTTTTGAAGAAGGAGGAAAACTTTATCAAGTTTGATGGATCGCGTTTATAATTTATGCTATGCTTACTTGAGACGGTATTGTTAGGCTGTGTCATTTTTTGGCTATGTTGCTTTCCATAGAATGCCTTAGCGAATCTTTTTCATTATATTAACCGCTAATTTTTTTTTTATTTTTAGGCGCTCAATCCAAATACACTTTAAGTTTTAGAATTGGTCAACAACTCTTCTACGACGCTAAAAAATTTCCTCATAAAATATATACATTTTTAATTTTAAAAAATAACAGCAAAAAGGTTCTGTCCAAATTGATTAAGCTCAAGAATTTGGATCTAGAATTCTGAATTCCGATACATTGAAGATCGTATTGTATTAAAAAGGTTATTCCCCGAAACAAAATTCGTTATTGGGCTAACAAATATCTAATGTAGATCGGCTTTATCGGTGAAAGTTATGATCTTTTAGTATAAACATTTCATGATTAAAATTTTTTTAAAAACGGTTAGAAGAAATGAAAGATGATGAAAATGAGCGGGCAGAAATTTATATCAGAAACATTAACATCGAAAATCATCTTTTGGTTTAACACGAAATCATGAAAAAGTTTCAATATAAAATTTCTAACGCGCTCATTTTCAAGGTTTTTTATTTTTTCTAACCTATCTTTCTAACTATCCGTCTATAAAAACTTAATAATTTTACTAAAAGAACATAACTTTCACCGATAAGGCCGAAAAATTATTTTACAAACATAACTAACGGTGATTGAATTCTTCATCAAATAATATAACTTTTTTTTTATCAATCAAGATTCAAGGTTTAATTTATCGGTTTATTGTCTAGTAATGGTAAGTATCTAATTAGGATGAGCAGTTCATTTAAGAAGATCATATTTTGAATTCCAAATTCATGTACATAAGCGTGTGTCGAATTGGAACATTTCTCGAATGTCAAAAACCTTGTGGTCTAAAAATTTTCCTTTGTGGTCAATACTAACGACCAATTTTTGCAGCTTTTAAAAAGAAGATTTAGGTATCTGGGTTCTGATTTGAAATTTTGTATTAAAAAACAGCTTAAATTTGTTCGTAGAGTGTCATATTTTTTGGTTTTTAGATCTCACGCATTGCAAATGAAATTCCCATACATGAACTGGAAAATTCCCTGGCTACAACTCAAGACGGCAAAGCGGTAGGAGTAGCAAGAAAATAGTTATAACATCCCAAACAGAGCATTTTTCCCTGCAAAAAATCTATCAACACTGACAGATTTTTCGTCCAGTAAGAAAGTTATTGATTTTAGAGTAAGGTTGCCAGAATTTTTTCAGCACGTATCAGGGCTGGACAAATCCAGGCTATTTATCAAAAATTATGGCCAAATCTGGACATTTGATTTCAAAGTTGTCTACCAGGTCAGGCCCGTGCAAAGGACTAGTCCATGGGGGTGGGGGTGTTTCGAAATGAAATTTTAGCTAAAAATAATAAAAAACCGAAAATACACAATAAATAAGGAAAGGGATTTCTTACATCATTTTCTTAATTGTGATTACCATACAAACAAAAAAAATTATAAACATGATTGATAAAACAAATCAAAATTTTCAAAGCAAATCACAATGAAAGTTTCAAATCTATTCTATTTTCGGAAAGCCGGAATGAATAAAATTTTCAAAATGGTGTTCCTTATCCTGAACTAGAAATTTTCTTAAAAAGAATTACTAAGCAGCTTAGTTTTCAAATTTAAAATAAATATTTCCAAAATACAGATTATATAAAAAATCTGAACTATTAAATAATTATCCAATTAGGTTAAAAATTAACCATTATTAAATGTGAGGTGAGGACAAATGATAATTGATATTCATCTTAATTTAAAATTCTTTTCTTCATTTTCAACTGGACGGTTGATTGAGAAATTTTGCTGTAGTATTTTGATTTAAACAAAAAATGCATTTGGAACTAAGGAGAATTAATTTAATTGTTGATGGTTTTAATTAATTTGATAAAAAGAAGAATTCATTTAATATTATTTCAAGAGAGCCGGAGATCGAAATCAGAGATACTTTTTTTTATAAAATTGAATTCTTCCATAAAAGGCCTCAAAAGTTCATTTTTTAAATTCAAAATATGAAATTTATGTTCAATTATACTGACAAATAAATGGTGGAGAATGGACGATTTCGAGAATGATCAATAAGAAACTGATAAAAATAAAACATAAGGAATTCCAAGTTTTGTTGTAAATTTTAATAACACAAATCAAATACGAATTTAGCTAACTAAAGTTGCTACTTTGAATCATTCATCGAAATTTTAAAAGGAAAATTAAAAAATTATGATTGATTCAATAAACAAGATTTCATATAATAAAAATGAATGAATAGTTTATGAGTTTTCAATCGCAGGTTTTATAGTTTAAAATTACAAGCTTTGAAAATTTTGTCACTCATTATGATGCTAGATCTAAAAAAGAAAAATCCTACATTTTTGAAGAAAATGTAAAGATATCATTACAAGTATTTTTGACATTATTGCAGAAAGTTTAAAAAAATTATTTCATTTAACAAATTTGTATAAACCTGAAAAAGGATTTGATTTATGCTTAAAAAATATTGACATTCAATTTAGTTGAAAACTTCTTTAAAAATTCATTAATTGGAATAGAAAACAAATATAAAGCTTCTGAAACTTTTTTCGCAGAACTCAAAATTACTTGAAATCGTGGGGAGAGTTTATAATTGAATTGAAATTTTTATTATAAATTTCTGTTTTAAATACATTGTACCTCACAAAAATGTAAATTTTGTGACCATGTGTAATTCAGCATTAAGAAGAACAAGAAAAGCGGAATAAAATTGAGACTGAAATTGGTTTCTTGAAAAATATTTCATATCAGCATAACATTTGTAATGACATAAACTATTTTTTCAAAACAATAATTTAGTACCTAATATATTAGAGGATATTAGTTTTTAAATTTTTCTGCTTATTCTGTTTACTATCGTGAAAGGTTAAATTAGATTTGTAGTTAAAATGGTTCGTTTCAAAATCTGTTCTTGTTTAGTTACATTTCTTAATAAAATCCCATTCTAAAGGCGAAGTAAGATTTTTGTATATTCAAGTTTTGAGTTCCAATACAAAATGATGATTGAATGCAATTGAAATTAAAAATTAAAAATTAGTTTCAATTTGTGAACGTCTTATAATGTCGCAAAATTAAATAATTCAAGCCCGGGGTGATTGAAGCCGAACTCCTGACTTCCTCGTTAACACTTATTTTTAAACACCTTTTAAGATCAAGTAATTTGCCGTAACTACGGTGAAAATTTTAATTGAAAAAAATCTTTATGGGGGGTGGGGGTGGGAGAGGTTAAACCCTTAAAACAACATTGTTGTGGTACTATGTTTTGAACATTGTAAATAATCAAGAGAAGGTGATATGAACGTAGGGCGAAATTTAAATAAAGAGTAAATTTGTCAATCATTTTACGATTTTTCTAAGCTAAGCTAAGCTAAAGCCACTGGAAGCTGAATAGAAAGTCATTTAGACTTGTTTTGGAACTTGAAAGTATTAATAAGAACTTAAATTATGAGCTGTATAGAACGTACTTCAGATATTGAAAAGGCTAAGTAAGCTTTTTCGTACCTGTTATATGCGACTTTTGGTTGCTTGGGTATCTTTTAGTGAGTAGTTCTTTGTTCAAAATCCAACAAACTCGATATGTTAAGGTTCTATTTTCTATTTCTTAGGGCAAGTTCAATTATGTTGGTTGTGTTGAAAAGTGTTGAAAATTGAAAAGTTAAAATTCTACAATGCAAATCTGTGGCAAAAATTGTACCTATTACAGGTACAAAAAAGCTTACTCAACCCCATCATTGATATGAAATACGTTCTATACAGCCGAGATTTGTTCAACTTGCTGCTCAATTGAATCTTTCCTACATTTCCTACTTATATAACATCAGAATGGTCACTCAAGTACCAAATTACTAATTGAAAAAAACTTGCCCGGCCTGGAGATCGAACTCTGACCTTCATAGTGAGAATCGGACACGCTATCACAAGACCACTGAAACTAAAACTCGAAATGGTGATATGATTTTCCAGCATATCTGCAGGCGCACTCGACCAACCAGACAGCCAGCATGCCAGGAAGAAAGCACTTTTTGTGACTCAATCCCGATTTCAGCACTTTTGTGCCCATTATGTGACTTTAGTTCCTAGCAACGTACATATAAATCACTTTTGCAACATTCAAGTTCATCAATGAGTACATAGAGTTCACTCATGGGAATTGAGCAGAACAAACCACATACAACGTACATATTAATCGCTTTTGCAACTTTCAAGTTCAGTAATGAGTACATAAAGTTCACTCATGGGAATTGGGCTGTTGATTATCTTTTTCAGCTAATATGCACCTTCCAAAGCCTTCATTCAAGTTAGTTTGTGACTTATGGTTGCTTGGGTATACACTCGATCCTTTATTACAGGAGACATGATATTTTATTCTGGAGACTTTGACAACAGAAAATCATACAAAATTATATCAGGTTAATTGTCAAAATCTCGGTCATTTTGCTGTTTATTTAATAATTTATAGCTCTACGAATAAGAGGATTCTATGCGAATGCTAACAATTCAACTATAAGTTCATATTTTATATTTTTGACAATGAAGAAAAAAATACTTCTGAAGACATTTTATGAGTTTAACAAGAAATATTTAAGCAATATGCTTTTATTAATATTAATTTAAAAGTAAAAGTTATATGAGCTAGCAATTAACAAATATGATTTTTAAATTATGTACATATTTCCTGGGCACAAAAGTCATCGTTCTCTCTTCTAAGTTAAAAAAAATTAAGTTAAAAAAAACTTTTTCGTTCTTAAAATGTAGTTGTTTTCAAAAATGGTGGGACTCTTGAATATGTTTTTCATTAAAACTCGATTGAACCGGTATCTATTGAGAAATGATTCAGTTTGGTAATAAATATCAGAGTTGCATTAAAAACTACTATTTTTATTTTTAACCTCAGGAACGATTTTATCAGATCTTTATCTTGAGTTTGAAATTTTGTTTTCTTGATTCGAAGCGAAGTTTCAACTTTAATCAAATCGTAAATTTTATAATATGATAAAAAATGAAAATTATTAATTTGATATTTTGAAGTTGACCTTTCTGATCTCGACAATAAAACAAATCTAATGCTCACAATATAATACTAAATGAATAATTACAATGAAACCTTATTCTTGATGATGATGTTTTTTTACCACAAACCACAATTTCTATTTTCAAAAAGAAGGTCAAAGTTGGATGGTCATAAAAGGTGGCCCTTATCAAATATTTCTTCTTATTGAAAAATATGGTAGAACAGATATCCCGATATATGTTTAAGCTTAATATTGATGTCTAAACAAATTTCATCGTTAAATTCATATTCAAAATAAAATGAAACAACATTTTTAATTTTGAATCTGTAAAATTTTATCAGTATTTGTAAACTAATCATTGACAGTCTATAATGCATAGTGTTTCATTGTAACAAAATTAATTAATTTCATTTTATTTGATTTAAAGATATAATTATTAATACACAAAACGTTTTAACTTTCTTTATTGTGTCGTTTATTCATCCATGCTCGTAAAAAGTCGCAAAAGTTCACGAATACAGTCACGAAACAACAACTACGACCTTTTGAAAGAATTTGTTCCAATAGAACTTTGAAGAAACAAAGCACTTTCCTAGTACTGTTTCTTAATTTTTGGTGAAGAAATTTTACAATCGATCCAAGAAATTGGAAAATGATCATTCATCGATTAAAAACTCATGATGGTCTGTAATTATCAACTATCTTTCTCAAAGATTTCAAACAAAGTTGGTCTATTCATTCCGATAAGGCGATAACTTCATCTTGCCAGATTGCCAAGTTTTACCCGGAATTACCCGGACATTTGGCACAAAATTGCGGTATTAAAGAAGCCCGGTTTTTGCCTGAACTATTCACTTGATTTGCTAAATTTTACAAAAAACTAAAATAGGGTTCTTATTCTTAAATATTTTTCAAATATTGACGTGTGAATACGGTTTTTTAGGAGCAAGTATAATCTAGAATATCATGTACGGTTTTTGGGAAGTCTAAAACATGATTTAAAATCTGTCGATTTATTTGGATGAAAAAAAAAAACAAAATTTAATGAGTTTTCTTCTTGTTTGTTATTGAATAATTCTGTGGTTTTGCAACATTTCCCCTGATATTACCCGGATTTTGGATTGAAAATTTTAAGATCAACAGCTCAGATTTTGCCAGATTTTTGTATAAATTAGCCCGGATTTGCCCGGTCTGGGCACTACCGGGAAAAATTCTGTCAACCTTAGGATGCACATTTAAAATTTTTGCTGGTTTCAAAAACAATTCCATTTAATTATAAATTGTTCTTGAATATATTTTATTGGAAAAAATTTGATTTCGTGGGGAAATAACTTGCAAAAAATAACCTACCTACCTTGGCTCGCAAAAAAACGCCTGAATTGCTGCTCAAAAAAATCATACGACATCGCCATCGCATGATGAAACGTTGCACGGCAAGCTTCAGACCACGTGTATGTTCTCTCATTTCAATTTTGGAATGAGAGATATGTATGCAAGTATCAATTTCAAGTTTTATGAATAAATGTTGATGAAAAAACACAAAACCTGGAACTTAAAATGTTTAGATCGCGATTCACCTGAAATGAAAATGAAAATGAAAAATCTCATTTTGCCAATAACTTAAAAAGCAATATAAGTTGGTTTTGAAACATGATGGAATCAATGAGGAATAGTTAAAAGATGAATTTAGAACTGGTCTCAGTGTTCATAACTTCTAAAAAATGTTTCAATTCAGAATATTTTGAATATTTCACATCGATTCCACAATGTTATTAAACCAATATGTGTCGAGTTATTGACAAAATAAGGTTTTACATTTTCATTTTCACCTGAGGTGTCCGTGACAGTAATCATACCTTATGTAGCTGAATTTTTCTTAGAATTCTAAAGTTAATTCGAAAAACATGGCCGGTTAAAATAATTTCAATTATTATGATTATAACGAATTACACTTTTTTAATCAATAACATAAAAAATTACCATTATATGAGAAATGAGAATTGTTAGTAGAGATATGTTTATTGCTGTTTAATTTAAGCCACAACACAGCTGATCAGCACTGAAATCGACATAATTTGATGTGATATTCAAAATTGCATTAACTATGAGATAAAGCGACTTGTAAAACTATCCCTCACTGAAAATATCTAACATAACACGGTTGAATAAAAGGTTTTAAATTTACTTCACTATAGATTAATACTAAATATTACCGTAAAACGGTATAACATTGATCACCGGGATAGCTTTGAACAACATGAAATTTTTCCACATATAAATCAATAACTAAGGCTCAAGTGAAAATATCTCAAAACTTTTTTTCTACATTTATCAATCTTTAAGTTGAGTTCCAAATTGGGAAAAACTTGGTTTATTTTTGAAATTTTCAAATATAAGTAAAAATGTAATTTCAAAATCTTGAAATATCTATTTTTCAAAGGCTCGCAAACAAACATCCTTGATGAAATCAAAGCGTTTATAAGCAAACAGGTTGGTTTATGGGAGAGTTCAATTTTTTCCCTAGTAAATGTATAGTTTTGGTGTAGTTTTTGTTGTATTTTGAGGTAAATTTTTGATATTTAAAAAATATGAACATTTTTCAAGAGTAAGCCAGTCTAGGACAAAAGGCTAGGAACCCTATCAAATGGTAAAGTTTGAAGGAAAAAATGAAAGGGTAATAGTGCAAGAGCCAAGAGAATTGAATAAGGCAAAGTTTCAATTTTTTTTGTAATTAAAATTTTATAAATAACAAGCTGATTTAACCTGGCTTTGCTCGGGTTCACATAAAATATAAATCAAAATGATTCGTTTGACTTTTCGAAAATTTAGAACTGTGATTATCGTTTTCATATTATAGAGAAACTTATAATTATGAGATTTTAATAATCATTTTCCTTGTACGCTTATCCATCGTATCACGAAAAACACTTTTTCCCCCAACTAGTAAAATCTCTTTTGGAGATCAACCCACTTTTCAAGATGTTCCCTTTACGATGGTATATTCAAGTTATATTAACTTTGAAATTTCTAAAAAGACTTCCGAATCTTGTTGAACCATGTTTAAGGCTCACTTTTGATGTATTCAATTGTATGTTTGTTTTTTTTTTGCTTTTTAATTTCACACTATTTTATGAATACTTGTTCTTAAATGTTGAAAGTTCTGCTAAGGCCGGAACAAATTTCAATTTCGTCCTTTGGTCATCTCACTTTTCGATCACCTTTTGTTTTCGAGATTTTTCCAAATTTTAGATCTTGAATTCGATTTTTCGATGCTATGCGATGTAGGTTGTATGCAAGTTTATTGCATGCAAGCTTTTGTTCGATATGTTCAATATGTGTGGAAATCGAAGCCTTCAACTCAAAACTGTGAATCTTATTATTTTTTCTTTCTCGATGAGGGATTCTAAAAATATGAAAATAGTTGATTCTTAAAAGCTAGAATTTATAAAATTCTGTTCATTAGTTTTTCAGTACTATGTCTAAAAAGTTATTCAGCTGAAGAAGTCAATTCACTGTTCACTATTCACTTCGTTGTGTATTCTTGTAGACTCTCACCGAAATTCAGCATTGTATATCTCAGAATTCACTGGACCAACAGTTAAAAATGAAGTATCTTTGAGCCACTGAAAGTGTTGTGTTGTTCCGAACTGCCTTGGCAATTTATAAACTAGCATTTGTAAATATTTTGAAAGTGTTTTGTATCCTTCATGATCAAAAAAACTCGCTAGAACCGACAAAATAGAGACTGATCAATGTTACCGTAAAGCATCAAATTCTAAACAAAGACGAAATTGATTTTTAAATCAAATTTGAAGTAGAAGTCCAATACATTTCTGCAACCATGTTTTACATACATAGGAGTCCAGTACTGGTTATAAAATATGAAACATGCCAAATTCCCCTTGACAGAAAAAAACATTCGAAAAATATCGAAAATAGTGATCAATCTCACCACGTTTTACGGTATTATGAAAAATAAAATAATGAACAAAAAAAGTAGATAACCATGCAACATGAAATATAAAAAATTAAAAGTTGGTTAAGCGATCTTCCCACAGATGGAAAGTGAAAATTTAGTAGCAAATGGCTTCGAAATAAATCGACTGAAATGAAAATGTTACGAATGATTTCATGGAACATTTTCTGAAATTTCAACATCAGATCTCTGAAAATCCATCAAAATCTAATAATCCCAGAGTGATTTTCAAACACGATTCAAAATAAGCATCCGTTGATTTTCGTTAATTTTCAATGTTTTTCTATTGTAGTGCTTTTGTATCATGTGACGAATGATGATAGAGGAGATAAGATAACAGAGGCCTATTTAAGTAAAAAAAACTCACATTCTTGACAAGAATTGTGAAGTTAACCCCATCATAAGATATTGGCCCAGTGATGTTACCCACTCATTGTAGATCGAACAACTCAATGAAGGTATGTCAAGTGAACAAAAAATACAATTTATTTGATATCAATATAATAATTTCACTAAAATCTATAGCCCTTGTATGCTTGATGGCAAATGTATGCAAATGTGGGTACAGACACAATTGGCGACTTCAGTGTTTCACAGCTTCCAAATGTCTTCGTACACTTCACTGCACAGTCCCACAAAATCAGGGCTCAATTCAGAAAGACACTTCTCGCCAGTTGGTCCCATCTCATAGACCGGAGCTCCTTCGACATTTTCCGTAGAATAGTAACACACAAAGTGAAACTCATCCCAATCAGCTACTCTGTAACGCACTAAATTGCATCCTAAGCTTTCAACTCGGTCCGAAATAAGCTGAGTAAAGTGTCCAATCGATTGTCTAAAACATATTTAAATTGTTAGTTTCTTTAACGTTTATGACTTCTGAAACAATTACGCTTTACTAGGTGTAAGGTTCCGGATGTCATCAGGCTCCGCTTGTTTCCGTTCGCTAAACCAAAGATCTATCGAACTTTCCATCATCTGCTCGAGCGATGGCCACTGGAAACGGTCCGTAAAATAAAATGTGCGCAAGTTCTGACCAACTGCCGGATGATCGACGGTGTTTCGACAAAGATTCAGATCCAAGGAACACTGCATGGCATGGTTGAATGACAATCTTCCCAGTTCATCATCCCACTTGAGAGCACTCATCTTGGCGGCTGTAGGAAACCCGTGGAGACCTCGAGCTATTTCGGACCTTAACTGGTTGTGCTTTTTAAGTACTGCTACTTTCATTCCTGCATCCATTCGGAAATGTTCCATTTCAGAATCACATTCCGTATTGAAAATGTGATGACGTCGACATCCGATGTGTAGCTTGGCAGCGCTATTTTTACAAAGCTCAGCTTCATGAGTACAGTAATCGAAATTGGAGGTCAGTACACCTACGGCTGTTAGAACCTGTACTGAAAATCAAAATCATAATAAATGTTATGAGGTCATACGCCAGTACAAAGCAATAGCGCAACATCTATTCAGCTAATAAAAGTTTAGTTAAAATATTCAAACATGTACCATAAACAGTGAACAAGCTCCATAGAATCATTCCGAACACCTCAGTTCGCGACTCATTACTGTTAAGCTAGCGATAAACTATTTCCTTTAAAGTAAGTATTAAACCGTGTCTGGTAAGGTTAATTTTACAATTATCCATGCTTTACTTGACAATAAATTTCAGATTTTGCTATTTTTTAAATTAAGTAGTTTTCCAAGGAAATCATTTTTAAAGTTTTTTTGTGTATTAAGGTTAAAACATACAATTGAAAACTTTTTCCTCATTATCATAAGTTATTGCTTTAACCCATTCTTTTTTTTTCAATTCATTTTGTAATCAGTTTTTCTGATTTTAACCTGTTTTAGGTTCTAGAATAATCGTGTTCAAATTATTCCTGAGACATAAATTTACAATTTTATATCTAAATCCAAAACTTATTCGGATTATTTCTGTTTGAATACATGCAGTTGAAATCATATAAGGAGTAAGTGGAAGCTGGAATCAAAATTTACTCACAAGGTGTATGGAGCCGAATGTTTTAAAATTGATGATAAGAAGTCCCCCTCAAATTAGGTACCTTTTCAATCCACACCATTTAAATCATGGGTGGCCAAGACTTTCATCAAAATAGCCTTTTTTCTAATCTAACGGAAAACAGAAACTTAATTCTTTATCTTCACATTATGGATCCGTTTATGGCATAGGTCGGCAACCTGCGGCTCTTTGGGTTGAGAATAACAAATTAATGATTGACAGCTTTTCAAACATGAATTAACATTGACAATGAAAGAAAGTTTCAATTCTGAAAATCTATATGGAAACTTAATCACAGGCTTTACACTTGTAATCAATAACTAAATATGTCGATTTAAACCCCGAAGCAGTTTGTATGGTATGTATTTATAAAAAAAGAAAATCTTTGAGTCTTTGAGCCAAGGTTGCTGAAATCACAAGAAAATCAATTATTTCACTAAATTTTGAGCAAATTTCCACCTGATTTTTCTTAAGTGAAAAGTAAAAAAGACTCTTTTCATCATAACTTTTCAAAGAAATTTATGCTGTTCCTATCACAGGAAACCATCAAAGAATTTCTGGCAGCATTACAGATATTCAGACTTTTTTCGTGAAAACATAGAATTATTTCCAGTAACCTTGCTTTGAATACACTTAAAATTTCAAGTGTGATGCCCGCAACTTATATTTACCAAAATTACACAAATTTTAAACGAAGTTTCAGTAACGGATATAGTTTTATTTCATATTTAATTTAGAGTTAATCACCATTGATTTATTTTTATCTGTTTTTGTTTACACATTTTAATGGTTTGAAAGTTATTTTCTTAAAACCAATGTTCATTGATGTATATGTCAATATACAATATATTTTTTTAATTAAAAAAAGGTTTTTGGTGCTCCCGACTCAAAAAGTTGCCGACTACTGAACAGTGCACACTGGTATAGAACATCAATCTAGCGGAACTAAATTAATAGCGCCCAGGGATGAAAAGATAGACTTCTGATGTCTTCGACAACATTGCGTAATTTTGTAAGGCGCATACTTTGAAATAAAATACAGAGTCGAGGGGTCCACCAATAGCAAAATAAAAATGCTAACTTTTTTTTAAGCATTTTAGAGCTTTGGTTTCTTCTACAAAGTTGTTTATCTTAACAAAATACATAACTTTGTTGAACAAGTCAAAGTTCTACAATTGCATTCTAAGGAGTTACAATAAAATTAAAAGTAATACCTTGAAAAAACAGTTTTTTAAATCTGAAACGTTGTAGGTAAAGCAAAACCATTTTCAGTCTTCGAAACAAAGTTTTTTAAAATTGTATTGTTTACAAGTTTTCTGAACACATCATTTCGATTGGATGACGAATTCAAAAAATAAAAAAAATATCTCACTTTTAGGTGGATCGATCAGAAAAGAATAATAGCAAAATATGCGCAATTAAAAATAATGAAACATTGTAGAACATGTCACTAAGCTATTTTGACATCTAAGGCATCAAAATTCCCATGATCACGTTTTTCGAGTTTTAAACCACTGTGCACTGGGGGGATTTTCATGTACATTGAAGGAAAAGTGTTTTTGCATATATTCAGGGGTCTTCAGGATTCAAAAAACCTTTTGGCCCAAGTGGCTTTCGACTATTAAAGACCCCAAAATTTATTCAAACTTTTTTTTCTATCGATGTAAATATAATTTCCCACAGGCAGATCCATGATGAGAAATTTTCATAAAGAAATTCAGTTCGTGCTGTCCGCTAGATTCAAAATAAGGCTGTTTTGGTGAAAACCATGGCGACCCATAATCTATGTGAATCAGAGGTGGCCAAGATTTTCAAAAGGAGGGCAAAATTTTAGTACTGAGACTTGCTTACGGGCCACACAACGAATTTTTCTTCATTGTAAAATGCAAAAGAACGTCAGTGGGTTACCTTAAGTATAAAATTATCCAAATATTTAGTGTACATGTTTTAAAAACATATTGTGTGTATAGCAGAAAGATATCTGAAATCCAGCCCAGATTTTTACAAATTCTTCTTTTTGATCATAACAAAAATTTAAAAGTGTTCATCATACCTATACTTTTCGAGCCAATAGACAAAATTATACATTCCAGTTCAGTTAATACATGGGTAGTGTATTAAATTAAGTATCCTCAACGAGACTTAATAACGTCTTTTTTAGAGATTTTTTAATTTCTGCCCAGAAACGTCAAATAGTTATAACAGTGAAAATACCTTTCATAAGCTTTTTGCATTTTAGATAAAAAAAATTCTAAATCTAAAAACTTCCTGATATCTGAGAAAAAAGAATTAAACAAGCTCCACCATCTGGTGGAACCTTCACCTATATCTACCATCACGCTTGTCAAATTGCCTTTGGTGGAGTTTGTTTATCCATTAATTTATCGCAAATTTGGTGAGGAAATGAAATTCTTAACATAAACGAAGCATATTGATAAGCGATCAGTGTTTCAATGCCTAAACTTTCTATTAATTTTAAAACACTATATTTGTTTCAGATTTTTATCGCCGTTTCTATTGTTGGTTATAATATTTGAATGGCAAGAGTGAGAAGCAAAAGTCTAACAGACAGTTTCAATCTTGATACTGTGAAACATCTTTTGTTGAAAATTGGTTTTTTATTAATTAATTGGAAAGGCTTCATATCACACTTCACGTCCTTTTTTAATTGATATGTTTAAAACAAAGTGAAACTATTTTTTATTCCAAAATTTATAGATACTTGATCATAAAAATTTAAGAGCAAAATTCAAAATTTATCACAATTTCAGGAGAAAAATATGTTCAGCAAAAATTAATGTTTACATAAATCAGTTATTTTGGGGTAAATGTTTCTATAATTTATTTTTAAAGATTTTGACGATATGAATTCGAATATTTCGTCAGATTTTGTCTATAACCTCTAGTTCCAAAATCAGTCATCAATAGCTGATAAATTAATAAATTTAAATTTATTTGACAACTTTGTTGAAGTCTGCAAAAGGTACTAGTTTTAAAAAAAATCTGAGACTCATTTTGGTTTTGGGTTTATCAAAATCCGTGATTTTTGTAAGACCGTAAAAAAAATCAAACCTAGATAACTTTTTTTCAATTTTATTGTAACATTTGATTGATTATTTTAATTAAAAATGAAAAAATATTATATTATTATTATTCATTTTCAAATTTTTGCCTTGAATCTCAAAATCGAGAGCTGATTGAACTCAACTTCAGATTTGACACTCCCGTATCAGTCAAACTCCTGTCCAGTCAGCTATTGTTTTAAACAATCAGAAATTCATCTTTCATTTAATGATTTATCAATTATTTTTTTTAATTGTTTTAAAAAGTTGGGAATAATGTGTCTTTCAACGAATAAACAACAATTTTCGGCTTTATGCATAGACTAGCTGATTTTACCCGGCCTTGCTCGGGTTCACATAAAATATAAATCGAAATGACTCCTTTGACTTTTTGAAAGCTTTTTGTTAATCATCATAACAAATTGGACCATGTTTGGCCATGTGAGCTTTGTAAGTTTTGTAAGTCTTCTTAAAGTTTTAATTGGGATTATTAGCAATGTTTATCGTTTTCATATTATTAAATAACTAATAGTTTTAAGCTTTGCTAATAGAAATTTGAAAGAATTTCCCTTGAATGCTTACCCATTCTATCACGAAAAACATTTCAGTCTAAGGTTGCCAGGTGGCCCGGACTTATCCGGATTTGTTAGAACATTTGAATCAAAATTTGAGGTAAGTCCGGTCTGGCCTGGTTTCCCGGATTTTGTTGCAAAAAGCCAGGATTTGTCCGGATTTATTTACATAATTTTCAAAACGTAACATAAACTTGAGATGTTTTCATTTTTACGTTCAAAAAGAAGTTTTAAATGGCAAGTTTTTGATATAATTATGACTCGTGTTTGGAAGCTTGATATACAATTTAAAATCTGCTGATGTGGTTTATTGAAAAAAAAATATTTGCAAGTATATTTTTCGTTATTTTTACTGAATAATTCCGTGGTTTTGATCAAGTTTTCCCGGATATTTCCAGGATATCGGTTTGAACATTTTGGAATCAAATGCTGGATCTGGCCAGGTTTTTCGATAAATGTTTTTCACCAAATGATAACATTTTTTTTTATCTTTTGAATGGGTTATCTAGTGAAAATCCAATGTATTAAGCTTGTAAACAAATGTTAACGACCTCTTTTCAAGATCTACCCGTAGAATGGAATACCTATTTAAGTTTTTTTTTGTACTTAGAAATTTCAAAATAGATTTCCGCTGAAACCTTATAAAAGACTTCCTCTGTATGTTTTCAATGTGCTTTTTAAGTTTTTTTTTTATAATTGGATGGTAGAATTGAACACATCGATGATCAATAATTACTTTAAATTTAAGAAATTGCAAATGAAATTGAATTGTACAAAACTAAAAACTTCAGATTAAATTACTAAAAGTCTCGTGCGTTGGATTTGGTTGCATGAAATGAACGTTTAATTGTCTAATTCCTATTGTAAACTAAATTCCTACACGGCAATCAAAGTGTTGAGATCGCAGCCTTGAACTTACAATCCTCAGTTTTATTAATTGTTTCCCTTTGAGAAGTTCCGAAAATATGAAAATGGTTGGTTCCTAAAAGCTGGAACATTAGTTTTCAGTCTAAATAGCTATTCAACTGAAGAAGTCAATTCATAATGAACATGAATTAATGTATCCATACTTTACACACTGCATATTCTAGTACATTCTCAACCAATTTTCAATATATTTCTAACAGGCGAGTAGTTTTTTTTTAATCCTAAATGAAGGCTTCATTATTGCAATCCAATACCTCGCACCGGTACCACGTGCTTTGAACAGTAGAAGGGAAAAACACCCGCCAAAATTTCTCCTTTAAAATTTTTTATGCTCAGCAAGCTTTGATTTGCTTTCCAGTACACGTGAACTTTGCATGGTCGTTTCTAATGCCTAGCCAAGGTGATGGTGAAAAAAATCCCGACAAATGGGTGCCATGACTTTCGTTTCGTGGGAATAAAAATGTAAGTTATATGGGAGGGTCCCTTTTCTTAGGTGGGAGGGGCTCAAAACTATTACTAAAACCTTACCATGGTCCAAACACATAACTGTACCAAATTTCAGGCTGATTGGTTAAGCGGTATGGATTTGTATAAGGTGCATACAAACAAACAAACATATATAGTCCAACTCATCTTTATATATTAGACTAGCTGATTTTACCCGGCCTTGCTCGGGTTCACATATATATTAATCGAAATGAGTCGTTTGACTTTTTGAAATTTTGAAAGCTTTTTAATCATCATCATAACAAATTAGACCATGTTTGGCCATGTGAGCTTTGTAAGTTTTGTTAGTCTTCATAAAATTTTAATTGGGAGTATTAGCAAAGTTTATCGTTTTCATATTATTGAATAACTTATAGTTTTTATATTTTCTATTAGAAATTTGAAATAATTTCCCTTGAATGCTTATCCATTCTATCACGAAAAACATTTCAATCTAAGGTTACCAAGTTGCCCGGATTTATCCGGAATGCTAGAACATTTGGATCAAAACTTGAAGTAAGTTCGGTCTGGCCCGGTTTCCCGAATTTTGTTGCAAAAAGCCCGGATTTATTCACATCATTTTTAAAACGTAACATAATCTGAGATTTTATAATTATTATATTTTTTTCATATTTACGTTCAAAAAGAAGTTTTAAATGGCAAGTTTTAGAAATAATCATGACTCGTGTTTAGAAGCTTGATATACAATTTGAAATCTGCTGATGCGGTTTGTTGAAAACAAATATTCCAAGTATATTTTTCGTTATCATTTTTACTTAATAATTCCACGGTTTTGACCAAGTTTGCCAGGATATCGGTTTGAACATTTTAAAATCAAATGCTGGATTTGGGCAGATTTTTCGATAAAATTTGCTGGATTTGTCCGGTCCCGATACGGCAATTCTGGCAACCTTATTTTACACCCACAATTTTTTAGGAAGCTTGAATTGAATTACCCTTTTTTTCATCAAATGATAACATTTTTTTATCTTTTCCATGGGTTATCTAGTAAAAATCCAATGTATTAAGCTTGTAAACAAATGTTAACGACCTCTTTTCAAGATCTACCCGTAGAATGGAATACCTATTTCAGTTTTATTTTGTACTTAAAAATTTCTTAATAGATTTCCGCTGAAACCTCATAAAAAACTTCCTCTGCATGTTTTCAATGTGCTTTTGTAAGTTCTTATAATTAGATGGTAGAATTGAACACATCGATGATCAATTATAACTTAAAATTTGAATTGTACAAAACTAAAAACTTCAGATTAAATTACTAAAAGTCTCGTGCGTTGGATTTGGTTTTAATTTTTTGCATAAAATGAACGTTCAATTGTCTAATTCCCATTGTAAATTAAATTCCTACACGGCAATCAAAGTGTTGAGATCGCAGCCTTGAACTTACAACCCCCAGTTTCATTGATTGTTTTCTTATGAGAAGTTTCGAAAATATGAAAATGGTTGGTTCCTATAAGCTGAAACATTAATTTTCAGTCCCAATAGCTATTCAACTGAAGAAGTCAATTCATAATGAACATGAACTAATGTATCCATACTTTACACACTGTTATACTCCAGTAGATTCTCGATCACTGTTCTTCTCAATATATTTCTAACAGGCGAGTAGGTTTTTCTATCCTAAGAGCACCTGTATCCGTGGTCCAAACAGCCGGTTTAGACCCAAATTCCGACCCGAGCAACCGCATTTTTGATCCATTATACCAGTTTCAACTCAACTTTTTTTAGAGCTGGTCTAAGGATTGATCCAAAACTGATGGGATTTGGATCCAATTTGACGCAGTTCTAAACCGTTTGACAGTTAATGGAACACGAGTGCAGTTGCCAGTTTTTTCATTGGATCGGATCTAATTTCTTTGGTTCAATTCTTGTATAAATTAGACCCAAAAATAGGCCACGAATACAGATGCCCTAAATGAAGGCTCAATATTGCAATCAAATGCCTCGCACCGGTACCACGTGCTTTGAACAGTAGAAGGAAAAAACACCCGAAAAAATTTCTCCTTTCAAAGTTGTTATGCTTAGCAAGCTTTGATTTGCTTTCCAGTAGGTACACGTGAACTTTGGATGGTCGTTTCTAATACCTGGCCCATGTTGATGGTGAAAACAATCCCGCCAAAGAAAACGAAAATCGGTTGACAAATGGGTGCCATGACTTTCGGTTCGTGGGAATAAAAACGTAAGTTGTATGGGAGGGTCCCTTTTCTTACGTGGGAGGGGCTCAAAACTATTACTAAAACCTTACCCTGGTTCAACTTCATCTCTGTACCGAATTTCAGGCTGGTCGGTTAAGCGGTGTGGATTTGTATAAGGTGCATACAAACAAACAAACATATATAGTCCAACTCATCTTTATATATTAGATGATAGGAGGAGAGCATGAAATTAAAGAGGAAATCGATGGAATTATAGATTCAAAACTCCAGAGCTCAGAATTATATCTATTATATAAAATTCTCTTGTAACGGTGTTTGTAGTACTACTCCTCCAGAATGACCCAAACGATTCAAGTGAAATTATTTTTAGAATATTCTGTAGGCATGCGAATCGGTTTATATCGAATAAAAACAACACAAAGTCACATCAATTGTCCGTAATCATTAAATTTGTAGTTTTTTGAATGAAATAAAAGTCATGGCTTCCATTTTTTCGAGATTTTTTTTTCTTTGGGCGGTTTGTTTTTCGTCTCCAAGGTCGAGACGTCGCGAGCAGACGTCGTTAGAAGATAGTAAACATGGCATAGCATACTGATCAGTGAGAATATTTTGGCGCGTATTTCTTAACAAAGCATATTTTCAATGCAAGTGGTGGCGATATGAAGCCTAGATGTAATTTGTTTTGTTCTTGATTCCTAGCTCATTTCTACAGCACATGGTAATGAATGACGCTTAGATGTGACTCAGATTGACATTTTGCTGATCGAATAAAACCAAAATCTAAATTGAAAAGTCAGGCATCTATTTTTAGAGATTTTCCTTTCTTCGAGGGGTTTGTTTTTCGTCCCCATGGGCGAGGCGTCGCGTCGTTGGCAAACGTCGTTGCAAGATAATAGTAACCAAAGCATACTGTTCATTGAGCGCTGGAAAAAATTAAAAATTAGGCGTCTATTTCTCAACCAAGTACCTATATTTCTTTTGCACGTGGGGGCGATATGCAACCTAGATGTGTTTTTTTTGCTTATTTGTACACAGCACATGGTGATAAATGACGCCTAGATGTGACACGGATTGATATTTTATCGATCGAATCAAAACCATATGAACGATTTCAAATATTAAAACCATTTTTAATTCGTGTTAATTTAAGTAGTAAATTGTTGTCCAGAAATATGAATTTGGTAAAGATAAATATGAAATAATGTTATGACACTTTGCGGACGTTTGAAAATAAGAAATTGGGAAGCTTTACATTCAATTTCGTATAATCCAATACGCCTAGAACGCTAAACACATTAACTGAACAAGAGTCTATTCAATTCTATTTTGTTTATTTATAGAGGATTTTAACCAACTTAGTCATTCGTCCTCTCATCAAGAGTCTGTTCTATAGATTAGAATAGATTAGATAGGATTGAACTATTTGATTTTTTGCAAACGTAAATTGAAGTTATCAATAAAATAATCTACTTTTAAATAACAAAAAGTGAGGATATGCATTTCCGGAAGAATTTTCAATTGAGAAAGTAGACTCGAGCAAGTGCAAACTATCAACTTTTACAAAAAATGTATACATTATTTCTTCATCTAAAAATTGTTGGGCCCAAAAAAAAATTTGATTTCATAAACTTAACTCTTTTTTTTTAAATCATTCACCAAAAAACTGTTTAAACGTTTACTGTTTGTGTGCACACACAATTCAAGTACAAACTTAACATGAAAAGTGTGTTTTTGTTTTACATATTTTAGCTATATAGAAGAGACTTTTGATTCACTTTTTTGTTGAAAAGTTTTTTTGTGATTCATATTCCAGGGGCAGCAGATTTTTATGATGAACTTTTAATATGACCTGAAAGTGTTAAAAATAATATTAATTCCTGTAATTTCTTAGGTGGAATAAGTGAAAACGCGTCATTTAGCTATGAAACATCTACAATTTAAGAATTTTATCTCCAAAATGGCCAGGAAGGATATCCCGTGTGTTGAATCTGAAGCGGATATTCAAAATTATTGTAAATGTCTTTGTAAATCGAGGTCTTTGGTTTAACAGCATTCAGTGAAATTGAAGTATCAAGCATTAATTTATTCCGGAGAAAAACTTATTAAGGATATAGCAATGAAAGTTGATAAAACAGACAAACAAGAACAAGTATTAAATTCATTTTAAAGTCTTTTCACTGACGCATCTGAAAAAGACCGATGTGTTTTCACTTGCCCCAATAAATGGGACAAATGTATACTTCGATATTTTTTTTGTCAACATAACTACTATCTTTTTTGAAAATATTACTTTATTCAGAGAATATGAAAGTTGAACTGTGGTGATATTCGTTAGGATTTGACCGGTGTTTCATTTTTGAAAATTAAGATTTACAGTAAAAAAGACACATAATTTTTATTAAGGTTTTGTTTATATGATAATTTTCAGGAAACAAAATGAACTCATGAAACCATCGAAGCCTGAACAGATTATTTCTTTTCGATCTATTAAATTTAAAAAAAAATCTGCTTTTCGATTAAATGTTATTAAATCTTAAAAATATAACGTAATCCTAACAATGTTCAGGAAATTTTGAAATCAGAACTGCTTGAATTAAAATCTTTAAAATAATGGGTGAATATATCTAAACATATGTTTTCCTCTTTTCAAAACCAATCGTTTCTTTGATTCATCGGGTTAAAGTTCAAAGGAATTATTTTGCATTTTTTGCTTGAATAAAAAAAAGGAATTTGCAATGCACAATATCGTCAGATTTAATGCCATGACAAGTTCTGTTGAAATGTGAAAGTTGAAATGTGTAAAGTCTATAACTTAATTATCAGGCGAATCTGTTTGGAAATGATTTTGGTGAAAATATGAATTTTAATTCAAACTGCTTCGAAGGATGGGGATGGTGAATAAAAAGCTGTTAAGTAAAAAATCTTTTCTTATGTTTTTTTTATTTCTTCAGCTCTAAAAAATACACCATACAAAGCTAATTGGGAGCTGAGAGCGCTGCGTTAGGCAAAATATTCGGCAAATACTCCAAAAATTGTCCCGATATTAAAAACAATAAAACAAAACGGAATAAATCTACTGAATAGAATACAGCAAATGAAACATACATATTATCAACATAAAGTTATTCATTGAACAAGTTACAAAAATTGAATTTGAAAAGACCCGTTGAGTTCAAACTCTTTGGTTTAATTTTGATAGAATTAATTCTCAATTGAGCGGGACGACTCAAGTAAAGGGAAAGAAGGGAAAAATAAAGAAAACTAGGAAAAATAGAAAATGGACGTCAAATTGAACATGGTAAGACGAAGTTTACCGGGTCTGCTAGTTTTATTATATTATTTCAGAATTAAATTTAGATAAAGAATAGTTATTTATTCATGCAAAAGTGGATTTTTTTGCAGCACGAGTCGGACATTAATCCAACGAATCTTGCCAAGTTGAATAATAAAGTCAAATGCTGAAAAAATAGAGTTTTGTGACGAGTTTCTTAAAACATTTAATGCTGATTCGAAAAATGCTGGCAGAAGTTTGTTATTGATTGAAATGTGCTAAATTTTTTTTTTCAACTAAAAGAAAACTCATTTGTTTTTTTTTCAATTTTTGAGCATATGTTTTCTAACATTTGATTCATAAATAGAAATAAATACCCTGACTAAATTCTTTTAAAAATCTAGATTATATTTTACTTGAAAATGTATTTCAACTGTTTTTATCAAATAAATATGTTTAAGGCGTAATAAAAAGAAGCACTAACAAACTTATTTTAGCCCGCAGACAAATCTCATTTCTAATATTTGGCCCGCTGCTCACAGGAATATTTCACCCAACAATCTGGTTAAAAGTAAAATTTTTAAAATGAACTATTACTATGATTTTCATGTTTATTTGCTTCTTGAATGTATTCGACACATATACCAGTCAGCTTTTCAATATTTTTTTTATTTTTCGATCATCAACAACATGTGATTATAGGTTTTGGAAGTGACTTATCAATACATTTTAAATGGAGAAATTAAATGAATGTTAGAATTTTATGTTTCGGGACAAGTGATTACAAAAAAGTGACTCAGATACTTTATAGACCTTTTAAAATTGTATATTTTGTTGGCAGGGTCCAAAGCTTTTTTGTTCAATAAGTGATTTTGTTTATGTTTCCAGCAAGTCCTAGCAACAAATTTTAAATCACGTGAAAGTTTATAACTTCATGAATCATGTACAGAAGAAAAAACTTTACGATGTGCCCAAGATAAACGAAAAATACGAGAAAAGCTCACCATGCAGCACAGATGAACTAAGAGCAGCAGGATATACACATGATTCAACAATAAATAATCAATAAAGTTGTTTAGACACCTGGCAAAGCGGCTGAGTTGCAGAATCATTTTGAAGCACATAACATAAAAAAATCATTACATCATTAAATTTCTAAGTAAACTTATTCAGAAACAACAAAAATAGGGAACAATCCAGACATTAAATATAACCAAAGTGACAGAAAAGATGACAATATTGTAAGAATTTAGTTAGGGCAAAGATTATTCTAATATCAATGACGTGTTTTTTTTTTATTTAAATATTAACTATTTTTGTAGTTTCGCTGAAGATGAGACTAACCAATCTTGAAACGTTTGATTAAATGATTAATATGAAATAACATAAAATTTTTTAATATGTAGAGAAATGAATCCAACTTAGATGAAATTTCAGGGACTAGATAAGGGAAAATTGATGTTGATAAACATGCGAGAAAAATTCGCCTTGTCTCCCGGTGAGACTTGAACCCACATCTTGCGCCTCTCCGGGGCCCATGTATTAACATTCTACTACAGGAGACCAACCTGGCGTATGAATATTATACTGGTTGAGTGTCGATGTCTATCGGAATGAAGGGAATAGTTCTCCCATGTGATCATAATCATTTTTCTTGGTCTATTTCTATTCCCATCTTTTCATCTTACGGAAGTTGGACTCAAATTTGGATATTTTAGGCACGGCAAGATTTGCATTGCCTTCTCATATACTGCACGGGTTGTCAGTTATGATGAGAAATGATGCGTTTGCCGTATTTGGATATCCAACCAAATTCGGTGTTTGGCACCGCCTTATTTTCTATTTTTAAACTGTGACCCAAAGATGGGTCTTGACTCAAACATTCAGTCAGCGAAACTTTTTTTGTAGAGAAATGAATCCAACTTAGATGAAATTTCAGGGACTAGATAAGGGAAAATTGATGTTGATAAACATGCGAGAAAAATTCGCCTTGTCTCCCGGTGAGACTTGAACCCACATCTTGCGCCTCTCCGGGGCCCATGTATTAACATTCTACTACAGGAGACCACAGAATGTTAATACATGGGCCCCGGAGAGGCGCAAGATGTGGGTTCAAGTCTCACCGGGAGACAAGGCGAATTTTTCTCGCATGTTTATCAACATCAATTTTCCCTTATCTAGTCCCTGAAATTTCATCTAAGTTGGATTCATTTCTCTACAAAAAAAGTTTCGCTGACTGAATGTTTGAGTCAAGACCCATCTTTGGGTCACAGTTTAAAAATTTTTTAATATTTTAATAAATTGTTGTTATTTTTTATTTTACCGCGTGTTTTCTATGATCAAATCATCACATTCGTACCCTGGAATAAGTTTAAAGATATTCCACGAATCGTGCCTTTTAAATAAAAGTATATTTTTGAAGCTTGAAACTGTGTGTTTTTTGTCATTTGGATCTTGTTTATATTTAAAACATGTTTATAAAAAAAAAGTAATGAAAAAAATGTGAGAAGGCATTCAAATATTTGGCTCACCGCGTGATAATGTTGGGCACCAATGGTTTAGATCGTTCGATTCATCGTATTTTTTGCATAAAAAATATGGTTCACAGGAATCATCACTGTGCCATATATTATAAAAACGATTAATTTTAAACAATTTCAAGACCCGTACAGAAATAGGAGTATTTTCCAGCATCAATTCCAAAGTCGATTCTTGACCAAATTTTTTTTTCGAGATGACATCAGATCACAACGTTTTATGCATGCAATTTTCAGTCATTTTTCATCAAAAATAATATTCCGATTTTTCCCCTTTAGTGATTTTGAGGGTAAAAAAAACTGTGAGCGCTTTGAGGCATCCTTAAATTAAGTCCGATTGAGTTGAAATTTTGCACAGGTCAGGTTTTCGGGCCAATCTACAAAATGTATCTGGTCGGTTTTTTAAATTTGACCATAAATTTTTCCCATACATTCATTGCCACCCTAATGTATGTGTAATCCGATTACCACTACCAAACAACAATCAGAGGGAATAAGAGTAAATTGAGTCGCCTAATGAGAATTGGCCACTACCATTAGAACTCTTCAGAACACACTAATGAAATCAAACTCATCACACGCGCGTTTTACCGGCCAAGTGCTCTTGATCATGCTTGCCAACAATTAAGTCATTTCCCGCCATTCAATCATGACTGACTTGTGGACGCCAGATTTCTCACATTTCGCTCGAAGCCGTCACCATCATCCCTCGAAGGTATTACACACCGGCTTCTGTTCGAGGGATTAGACACCGGTCCCATAAAGATGAATGAGATGACTACGATACCTTGTAGGAAGAATAGTGTCATAAGAAGCCCCCGCGTGGTTTGTGCCCATTTGTCGTCGAATTCGATTAGGACCACTAGGCGCTAACAAAACTCATCCAAATTCCAAACACATGCCCGACCTTCACGCATGCGAACGATTTGTTTGGTTCCATTCATGTAAAGCAACCGGCAGTCATCGTCTTCGTGGTGATCTTGATCTTGAACCAATGTTAGGTTTGTGGTTCAAACGAAGCACCCATGATCGATGAGTTGACTGACTGATCTGAAATAGTAGCATGAGAAAAAGTTGTTTTGAAGAACTATAGTAACCAAAAATAAATTTGAACTTGGTTTCCTAAAGCGTTATAATCGGCAAATAATAGAATTCTTACTTTTTTATATCGAAAGTCATCTCGTATGTTTGCATATGTTTATTATACTGGACAGCCTCTCGGAAACCAGCCTCCGATCAATGCAATGTAATTGACAGGCGACACGTTTTCTGCAAAGTCATAAAGCTGCAATGACGCCAGGCGAAGGTATTCTTCGTTCCTCGCAAGTCGCAAGTCATCGTAGCTTCATTTTCTGCTTAAATGACGAAGATCAATTGCTTAGCTATTAGCAATGCATCGTAAACATGGGGCACCTTTGATTCGGATGAAATTTTATCCCTGTTAGCTTAGAGGGGTACGATTTAATTTTATTTAACTTTTGAATCCTGTAACAATCTTTTTTTCTAAAAAACATCTTAGTTTTTTTTTTCAAACGAACATCGTTGAAATTGCTGAAATAAAACAAGTTTATCAATCTCAATTAATTTGAAAAAATATGTGGAAACAGTCTTGAAATGTTATTTTGTTTATTATCAAGTTGGATCTCAAGTAAAATAATAAAAGGGTGATTTAGTTATTTAATAGGGGAGGTAAGGGCATAATGGCAAACTTAGGGAGGACGCTTGTTTAACCAAAAAAAAACAGCTACAATATGTGAGTGTTTCGTGTTCAGACACTAAGGATATCTACTAGCTATCTGGCTGAAACTTGAAGGAGTAGATCAAAATGTTTAAAAATGCGTTTTATTTTTTTTTTTCGAAAGCTGAAAGTTGATCACTGTTGGGGCATAATGAGAAACTCCCTGGGGCAGTGTAAGATAGGCTTACCAGATACTTTCAGAAAAAAAACGCGCACTCGCGGAAACTCTTAAAAACATAATTTGTATGATCATTATTCCCATACATATGTATATGTTCCTTCAGCTAAAATAGTTCACAGAGAGTAATAAAATATGTAAATGAAATTTCAGAGTAATTTGAAATCCGAAATTTAATGAAAGTTATTATATTTTTAAACATACGATTTTGATCATCTACCAAGTTAATTTGTTTTAACTCGTCCATTCATTCATTATTTGATTTGAAATAGTTTTTTTTCGCTCGGTAGTCCTGTTTTATTTCATCCGGAATTTGACATTTTACTTAAGCTTCACATTCAAGGGATTCTGCTAGGATTTCGGAGAAAAATCTTGACTCATCATCATCAAGCAACTTAAGGAACATTTTCTTCAATAGAAAAATATAAACATTACTAAAACGTGCTCGAAGAACGCTTAACTGAACCCAATAGTTGTGGTGATTTTAAAATAAGTTGCCAGATTGCCCGGATATTTGGTACAAAAGTTTAATCTTAATAATCTGAACAGTTGCTGTTGCTGATGTTTTTTGATATATAAATATATTACATGATTATATATGGGATAGTGGGGAATCATGGGCCACTTTTTTTCGTTGTTCCATAACTTCTTTATTATAAAAGATAAAATGAAAATAAAAAATGGTATGGTTTTCTACATTTTCAAGGTATCATATGTTATTTTTTAAAAAGTTTTAATAAGTTATTTTCCCCAAATTCTGACTGTTTCAAAAAAAGCTATATTTTTTGGATTTTGAAAAATGGTGGGGAATCGTGGGCCACCAAATCCAAATTGATTAAATAACATGCAAAGTTTATGAGTTAAGCAAAAACTGTGATTTCCTAATTCATTTCATTATTTTAAAGCAAATTTCAGATGATGAAATAAAAAAGAGAGCTGTGTATGATCGCATAGATTCCAAAACCTGGCTCGCGAACGTTTTGGCAAAATTTCTTATATAGTATGGACAAAATATTTTTCATAACTCTTCATTTGGCTTTAGAAAACTTTGCAGATAGGTAAAACGTATTTTAAATTCTGAATGTGTATAAAAACATAAAAATATAGGTGATTAAAGATGCGTGGCCCACGATTCCCCACAAGCTATGATTTGCAAATTGGTTGCGTTTGTGTGACTTATTAATGTTCCATCAAAAATTCCTTTTCCACATGAAAGATCATGACAAAACTAAGATCATAAGCGTATGAGCATATTTTCGTTATGCACTTTAGGTTCCGTATCGATGAAATTAGCGGGTGTTTTTTAAATTATGTAAGTAAATTTTTCTAACTTTTTTTAGCTTGATAAATAAAAGAAGCATATGATGCGTATTTCAGTCAACAACATATAGGAATATATTATGTGTATAGCACCAAACCGAATAGCGACAGTAGGACTAGCGACGTTTTTTTACTAGCGAGATTTCTGTCATTCGTAAGTTTGTTTTTTCTTTTTTCAGTCCAGTAGGCGATTTCGATGTAGTACTCGAACATTGTTTATGTTAATAACTGTACATTTCCTTAGGCCATCAATCGCATGCTCCAGGTCTCCTAGGAAACTTGCGGTGCGTCGTTATTATTTTCAACGTCGCGACGTATGCGACGTGTCGCTAGTAGGCAAAGCTGCTATGATTATTAGCGCTCATATTTTGGATTTTTTCTGCATGCATAATATGCTCACGCAAAGCGACGACGATGACAGTTGGTTTGAGATTTTTATCTCAATACGCATCTGAGATATTAAAAGTGGCCCACGTTTCCCCATGGCCCACGATACCCCACTCTCCCCTATATTATATATAGGGGAGAATGAGGATACTTGATCCCTGGGGATACTTGATTCCTTAGCTATATCTCGAAACTGGAATGTCTTACAAAGTTCAAATGTTCTAGAAAAATGTGCCAAAATGAGCAAAATACAATGCTTGTAGTTTAAAAAATTTTAACAAAATAATTGTTTGAGTATGTTTAGGCACCGGAACACTATTTCGGACCGAAATTGAGAACTCGCGAATTTAAACTTAACTTCAAAATCGAAACACTTTATTTTCCGATTAGCGAGTAATGAGCGTTTTATTGGGGTGATCTTATCAACACGGCGGATTGGTTTGAACTGTGTCCCAAACTGTGTTGTGTAAAAAGTGGCGAAAACAGAGCAAAAGAATATAAAACAAATTCCCTATTATTATTATCAACACATTCACAAGTTTGTATAAGTATACTATGGACTGAGAAAATAGCATGAATTTTACTCTCTGTGCATTTTCTCCCTGTTCTGAACAGAGCTTATTTCTCCCGAAAGCTGCTTTAGATCGCTTTCGAGTAGGTCTAAATTCCCGTCGGGAAGTGTCAGATCGTTTCCGTACTACCACTACTGAGCGGTGAGTTTACACTCAAACATACGCCGCCCGCCTTGAAATATCATTTCAAAACAAACGGTATTTGTTTACTTTTCTGTTCTAAGCTAGCATTTCTAACGGTACTTTCCTGCTCTTATACACCTAACTGTGTACCTTTTTACTATTCTTCTTATCTGTGTGTAGTGTTGCGAAAAAGTGTAATGTAGTTTCATCGGTTTCTTCACGTTCTGCTGCTGGATCGCTGGAAAGGACTGGAGACTGGAACCACTGAAGCTGAGTAGAATTTCATCTGTTTGGAACTAACTGCGTGGAATTGGCCGCTTCGTAGGTGTCCGCTCTCATGGTAAGTCCTAGTCCTTGTTGTTGAATTGGTGAATTTCAGTGCCAGTGCAGATGCGTTACCTGAAACTCTGCAGGACAAGTCCTCTGAGTTTTTTTTTGTTACCAGTGACGACGATGACGACTGTTGTGTGTGTTTTTTTTACCTTTAGCGCATCTTCTTTCCCCGTATCATGGGTGAACCGCTGGAATCAGGCGGGCTGTTGGAGCAGAACCTTCGTTGGACGATGCAACCGTGTTTCTCGATTCGACGCTTGGCTGGGTGTTTTCAACAGGTGCAGTATGAGTACAGGTAAGTTTCGATGAAAATATTGGCACTGTAATTTGGAATTGATTGAACCCTTTTTTTTCAGAACGACAGCTGGATTGAAGTTTATGTTGAAGTTGTAGGTTCTGCTGTTGATTGGAACGATATGTGGGACGTTGTTACCCCAATCTGGAAGCTCGATGAACTGGCTAGCCTGTGGCGTAATGTATAAAGCTGGTGCGACGAAACGAATCCGCCTGGTAGCGCACCATCCAATATTGTTGATGTTGTTGTTCGGTCGCTTACGGTTGACCAACGAAATGACCTGGGCGCTGTAGGATTGGCAGCATACCGGGAGATGAGCACTCAAACCACCAAGGATAACTGACTTTCGTAGTTGGACACACATAGGGCATTGCCAGCAGCTGACTGCGATGGGTCTGGCTCGCTGCTGGTGCTGGAGGCGCGTATGGCTGTATAGCGTGAGTACCAACGGATTGACGGGACGGGATACTGAGCATCATTCGGCCCCTGGTACCTGATGCAAGGAAAAAGTGCTTAGCATTCGATAATTGTTTCAAGAATAAAAAGACTTTCCTGAATGCGGAGGCACAGGACCTCCCAACGCTCCTATGAAAGTCTGATGCCCCTTGATCGACTGATGACATCCTCTTAAACCTTTTCGGGGATCTTCTATCATGAACCAATAATTGAATGTTTTTCGAAGTCGTATGTACAGTAGCGGGTTCAAACACGATGGGTTGTTTGGGATGCTTGGGCTTGATATGATTTTGATTCTTCAGACGATAGGGCAACGATTTTTCATGCGATATGAGACTTAATACAATATGATGCTAGATGCTTCACAAAAATATGATGACCAGCTTTTAGAGATATGACCAAAATGTGGATTCGGAAACTTCAAACGATATGATGACTTAAAACGTAAGGTTGTGGAATGCTTAACCCAAATTAGATTGGAATTCAATTGGACTCTTCATGCTATCATTCAAGAAATCTTAAGTCATTTTGGTTTGTGTGGTAGTCTGTGAGATAGAGCTTAAGGAGATAGGTAAAGGGGATTTTTTCTGACAGGATCAAGCACTATTCATGAAGTTTTGCGCTAGATAAGCACATTTTCCTTAATTGACTTCATCTTCATAGCAAATATCTTGGATTAGACGACATTGAAAAAACTGAATGGATCAATTTATCTTAAGAAATCTGACGAAATGTTTTTCTTGGAGATCACTGACGATTCATTCTGTTTAACGGAGTTCGGAGTTCATTTTTACTAAACCAATCCTTCAAACCAATGCACCAATTGCAGATTAGGGACATAGAGCCTTGCCAATAGTCTCGATGATCGACTTCAGTAAGGTTTTCTGACACATTCTCCGAATAGTTTCTGACATAAAACTGACTCAATCTTGGGTAGGGTTCTGACCAAACGTTCTGATTCATTTCTGACTGTGGGTTCGTGGAAAATCTTTTCGAATATCGTTTCTTCAATGGAGTTGATGCTCGTAACCCAACATGTTTCCAGCTTCTGGAATCGTATAAGCAATTTCTGTGGTTGCTTGTAGAACCAACTAAGGTGTGAGAAACGTTTTGATGAGATTCGACCACTCGACCTGACACTATCCAACCAAAAACTGTATTTTGGAGTGTAGGACCATTCTTCGTGGCCCTTCTTCGTTCATTTTTCATCAAATCCAAGTAATACTCGGCACCAATGATGACATCAATCGGCTTTGACTCGTGGAAGAAAGGATCAGCTAACAATTCAGAATCGGGAAGCGACATGAACGAAGGATCAAACGACGTCGAAGGTAGATGTAGTGTAAGGTTTGGTAACACGAAGAACTGCATAGTTTCTTGGAAATTAGATATTTTTGGCGAACGTGGACAGACTTCAGCATGTATGGACTTTGTCGAAACCGACTGAGCCGACCCAATACCCTGAACTGACAAATATGTAGGCGCTTCTTTCAACTTCAGCTTTCTCGAAAACTCTTGAGACATTAAGCAGTGTTGCGAACATGAATCTAACAAGGCTCTGGCCATCTGAGCGTTACCGTAACGGTCCTTAATCTTTACAAGAGCGGTAGGGAGCAGAATATTCGAAGCTGACTTAACAGGTAGTGCGACGTAGTTTTGGCTTGTGCTTGGCGTTGGCGAATCGAATTGTGTGGTTGTATTTGGTGAATTGTGTGTTGCATTTTGTGTTTGATTGTGTGTTTCCGTAACTATTGGCATGGTGTGACTTTGCTGTTGGTAAGCTTGCTGTGGATAAGTATGGGTGCTTTCTTGAATAGAGGGTTGTGCTATTGACTGTTGACTGAGTCTCGGATTCGACGGATTCGGAAGGGAGGATCGCGTAGCATGCAACATAGTGTGATGCCTTTGTTGACATAAACGACAACTGCTACGAGTGCAGTTCGTCGCAAAATGACCAGGCTGTAGACAATTTCGGCAGACTCGACTTCGATTGGCGGCTTCAACACGTTCTGATATCTTCAGTCGAAGGAATCTCTGGCAGTGAAACGGTGAGTGCCATGCTTCGGTACAGAACGGGCATCGTGAATCCGATCGGATGGTTGTATGGCAAACTGTTGATCTTGTCTGACGTGCTTCGGATGGTGGACTTCTTGCAGAGGTGATTGATTGAAGAACTGAGCAGTGACCTTGCAAGAACAGTAGCAGCTCTTCGTACGTTGGGACCTCCTTAGACCCGTAATGCGTCTCCCATTGGCGCAATGTTGCAGAATCTAGTCTAGCGCACAACATGTAGACTAGTATTGTACTCCAAGACTCCGTTGGCTCACCGATTTTCTGCAACATCATCAAGTTTTTCTCAAACTCGCTGATGAGGAAGTTCAGACCGTCGTAGTTCTCTTTTTTAAGCGGTTCGAGGGCGAAGAGAGCGTCGAGATGAGCCTTGACAATTAACTTTTTGTTCTCGTAGCGGACTTCCAACATTTTCCAGGCGACGTCGTAGTTTGCCTCTGACAGCTCGATGTTGTTTATTTCCTTCAGTGCATCACCTTGCAGAGAGGAACGGAGGTACGTGAACTTGTCCATTTTCGTCAGATGTTCGTTGTCGTGAATGAGACTACGGAAAGAATCTCTAAATGTGACCCATTCTCTGGTTTTTCCGCTGAAGGATGGCAGACGAATCTCGGGCAGCTTTACTCTTGACGTATTTCCTGACGCAGACTGACTCTGGTTGCTGGTTGAATTTACCCCTAAGGCATCCTTATCGCCTTGAAGTCTAAGGAGGTCACCTCGAATTGCAAAGTATCGGTCATCAAACTGCTGCAGAATTTTGTCGTTCTCTTCTTCGTGCTGTTTTGCAATCTCCCCTTTGACTTCGCTGTCAGCCTCTTTCTGCTCTTTCTCGGCCGCTTCATCCAGCAACATTTCGATCTTGCTCCGAATTTCGAAAAACTCGCTGTACACTGTATCAATCACTTGCAACCTTGAGCTTAACTGGCACCGATCACTACCGATGTGATAGGTTTGGATGGATCTATCAGTACCATCAAAAATCACATATAACTGCCGCTCACGTTTTTGCAAAGCCTTCAGCGTACTTCTCGACATTGCAACACTTTTTGTAATCTGACACAGACTTCAAAATTTTGACGAATTCAGACTTGTACCTACAGACAAGTCCTTAAACTGACACGTTGTTTCTGACACAGGCTTAATATCTGACAATATTCCAGACGATTTGAGTTCAGACTCGATTTCTGACAAGATTTATTCTGACTTTAATTTCTGACAATATTTCAGACAAGATTTCTGCAAATATTCAGACAAGACTTCTGACACAAGCTTATTTTGAGACTCAGACTCAATTCTGACAAGTTTCAGAGTAGATTTCCCACAATATTCACTTAAGAATTCCGACACAAACTGATTCAGACTTAATTCTGACAAGGTTTCCGACTCAAACTTAAACAAACTCGTATTTTCTGAATAATTCAGACTTGATTCTCACAATTTTTCCGACACAAACATAATTTCCGATTCAGACTTAATTCTGACAAGTTTCAAACTCAGACTTAGACTCAGTTTCCAATTCTGACACAATCTTAAATTCTTAAAGAAATTTGTGATTTTCCGACAAATTCCAACACCTTGGACCCAATCCGTCCAGTACTGAATTATTCTGACCAAAATATCTGACTTGCACCTTCTGTGCTTCTGACTTGCACCTTAATGTGCTTCTGACTTAGGGTATTTGCACTTAATGTTGATCAACTCAACGTTCCATCCGATCGCGACGCGAGTTACCGAGACTAGCAACCCGATATTGACAGCAGCGAGTGGGCACAACCAATGAAAATTGCAAAGTAGAAATGCCAATAATGAACCAATTTATAGTTACGGACAAGGCACACACTTCATGCAACTAAAAGATTAATTCACACTTAAAATCTTTATTGATTCGCACTTTCTTTGGCCTCATGCACCAAGCCAGTAAATACTTCCTGCTTTGAAGATTCCACAAAAACTGCTCCTTCAGACACTGCGTCGGTTGCTGGTTGTAAATCAGCTGTTTTCTGCTGCGTTGAATGCTGATTGGTGATGTGAAGTTTCCTTGCTTTAAAGCTGGCAAATGATCCTGGCGGTGTCCTTGCTTCAGGTATCCGAATATCACTCAATGTTCCAAATTGCAATGGCTGACACTGTCCACTGATGCACTTAATTGCATCCAAGCCAAGCGTAGTTGGCGTCCCGATAGATGCACTTTGATTGTTCGCAATAACAATGTTCAGCACTGCGATGGCGATTTTGTGACCACAAAATGGTTCACACTTTTGCTGCTGTCGAGCAAAGTCCAAACTTCACTTAAAACTTCTTAATGTCCAATTTATGTTCCGGAACCACTTTCCGGACGGTCATCCGGCTCGAAGGACCAAATGTTTAGGCACCGGAACACTATTTCGGACCGAAATTGAGAACTCGCGAATTTAAACTTAACTTCAAAATCGAAACACTTTATTTTCCGATTAGCGAGTAATGAGCGTTTTATTGGGGTGATCTTATCAACACGGCGGATTGGTTTGAACTGTGTCCCAAACTGTGTTGTGTAAAAAATGGCGAAAACAGAGCAAAAGAATATAAAACAAATTCCCTATTATTATTATCAACACATTCACAAGTTTGTATAAGTATACTATGGACTGAGAAAATAGCATGAATTTTACTCTCTGTGCATTTTCTCCCTGTTCTGAACAGAGCTTATTTCTCCCGAAAGCTGCTTTAGATCGCTTTCGGGTAGGTCTAAATTCCCGTCGGGAAGTGTCAGATCGTTTCCGTACTACCACTACTGAGCGGTGAGTTTACACTCAAACAGAGTAATTGAACTTTGTTTGAAAAATTTCACAAAATGTAACTTGAAGATCTTTTTTCATCACTTTAAAATGTTCCTTCCATGGGAAAATTATGAAAAAAATATTTGTTCCAATGTATCCATCGTTCGAGCGTAAAATGAACTTCATAATGCCATATTTTCAAAGCAATGGAAAACTCTCAACTTTTTTTAGAAAAAAATTTCTAAAATGTTGATTATGGGTACAATTGATCCCCTAGAGTTGGGTACAATTGATCCCCCTTCCAAACGGCATATTCTTCTTCTGAATTGATCGTTATGATTGCTGATAACGAAATTACTAATATTTATCCAAAAACTAATATTTATCAAACAATTGTCTGAAGAAAAGAGCAAAAATAATTAATTTTCTCTTAAATATAAAAAAGCGCCTTTAAGTATGCAATGTTGTTAGCGTTGAGACAAAATTATAGAATTTTCTTTTTATGTCTGCTATAAATTGTGAAATGAGAACAACATGACCAAAATAGTCAATTAACATTCTATCTTGGGGTTTTGTTTGATTTTTATACAAGGATTAAGACTTCCTGAATAAAAGGCCAAGTCTCATTCAATAGGGGATCAAGTCTCCCCTAACTTCAGAAAAATCGCAATTTTTTACTCCCACGAAAATGCTTCTAGTTCATCAACGGTTTCAAGTATCGTACTAATTTTTGGAGCATAGAAACTTGAAGCACAGAGAACAGACGTACAAGCTCGAACAAAAAATCTTCCAAAAAGTGTGTAAAATTTCAAATGCTGACATTCAAAAAATACGTTAGAAATTGACTTGAAATAGTGCAATCTATTGTGCCGTTCAAAAGTTACAAATCAAATTTTCAGGTGGCCAGTTTTCGAAAAGGCCCAGCCAAAAGAAACAGAAAAATTGTTCAAAACTATCGTTGGAAATTTTACACAAGTTTCGTGGGCTAGCTTGTATGTCTGTTCTCTGTGCTTGAAGTTACAAGCTGTCAGAAAATGTCAAAGACGGCGAGTTGCTTAATTTTTCCAAAAAGATATGGTGAAAATAAGAAAAGGGGATCAAGTATCCCCACTCTCCCCTATAGTGTATTCTTTATGATTTTTATAAAATAGTTCCGCGGTTTTGACCAAATTGAAATCTGTTTTTGTAACAAAGATTTCATTTTAGCCACTAATGTCGTTGAATATTCTGCTATCAATTATCACGCTTTATATTCCTTACCTCAATAAGTATTTTTAAGCTTTCAAGTATTATAAAAAGCAACCCCTTCCTAAATATTCGAAAAAGAATTCAAAAATGTGATCAATATTCCTCCAGTCTACGGTACTTAACGGGGTTTTCGGCGATCCATCAAAATTTGAAGTATTTTTGTATCTTGTGCTTTGTTTTTTGTTATAAGACTCTAGGAATTTCAATACAAATTTGCTTATTTTCGTCAAAATATGAGATTTGTAAGACCATTTATCAAAGCTCTATCATACATAAGAAAAAGAAGATAATACACAGCTTGTATCCAACATGGAGAGACAATGACAAAAATTTCTTTTTAATGTCAAAGTTCAAAAACCTGGTGCAGTTTTCAAAATTCCTAAATTCATAAATGGTTCCCGAAGAAAACAACAAACTATTCGAGTAAGTGGAACAAAATATGGCTTGAAGGAGTATTTGGGTATGAGAAAAGGTCCTATGAATATTTGATACCCTTCTTCTCTTTTTGTGGAAAGATAGAAAGTGGGAGGGGTTCCTCTACATTTTCCAGCATAATTGGAAATCTGTTCAAGCATATGGATCTAAATTTGGCATGGGAAGATATTTGAATACGAGAAATGTCTCTATGATACTTTGAAAACCCTCTGTTCTTCCTGCGGGGAAATTTTAAGGAGGGTACATACAATTTTTTACATAACTCGAGAACTTATCCTCCAGCAAATGAAACCAAATTTCGCTTGGTAGAGAATTTGAGTAGTTACGAGGAATGTTTCTATGAATATTTAATACTACTACCTCCTTCCAGTGGGATGATTTGAAGGAGAGAAGGGGGCTCCGTTACAAATGGAACCAAATGGACCATGCGAAATCATTCGGGTACGAGAAATGGTTCTATGATTATTTGAAACACCATCTTTTTTTTCAGTGAGTATATACATAAGAAAGGCGGGAGGTCCAATACAGTTTTCTTGGTATAGAAGTAATCAAGCAAAAAAAAATCAATTTTTATCTGGGAAGGTCTTTGAGTACAAGAAACATACTTATCAACCAATATAACCAAATTTGATATAAGAGTTTTTGATTACGAAAAAGTTGGATCCCCACCTCTTTCGTGCTTTTGCGGATGAGAAGGGGTAAGGACGGCTTCATACAAGTATTTTGGCATAGACCGAGACTTTACAATACCTAAAAAAAAACAAAATTTAAATAATTTCTTAAAATTTCATTATTTTAGGAAGGTGTTGCAACGCACACCGGGTCAGTTAGTAGGTACTATAAATATAAAAATGCTAGTTCATCTCAAACGATTTTAAATCAACATAAATCCTTCCACTATTATTGTGTCATAAAATAATAACAGCGAATATGTATTTTGCCACATTAACGATAACATAAATCCATCAATTACTATTGTTTTTTATCAAATTAGCTATGCTGAATGAATCGCAGGGCTAGAAGTTGGTAACATTTTTAGTAACTTTGTCACTTTGTTCAGACTGGTCACTCAGATGTTCCCTATTTTGAAATTTGGTCACTAAAGTCACATTTTTCAATGATAACTTTACAACTGAGCCAATTTTTAAAAAAAATCTAATTATTTAAAATCTCGTTTTATGTCACTCGTGTCAAGACACGTAGTACGTATTATCAGGTTTAACACTAGTTTTTTCCTTTCGATTGTGGAAAATTCACACGATCGAAATTGGATATCTGACTCAGATCCAGTAAGGAAATGGATATGATCTCCGTAAACCTACACAGTAAATTTTTGACTCGATTTCCAGCAAAAAAAATTGCTGGAAACGTTCAGCAATCCAAATTTTTGCTGGAAACCAGCAATCGGTTTTCTAATTGCTGGACTTTTCAGCATTCGGTTGTGTTCTTGTCATTTTTGCTGAAAAATCAGCAATCAGTTTCCAAATTGCTGGACTTTCCAGCAATTGATCTAGTTTGCTGGAAAATCAGCAATCGAGTTGTCAAATTGGAGTCTGTTTGTTTTCGTATGCTGATGCAAGGTAAGACTCTATTTTACGAATTTTGGTTAGATTAATATAATTATTATATTTTTAGAAAAAGTTCTTGGAAATAAATACAAACATTATTGAAAAAATGGAAGAAAATAATTGTTTCTTATTGCTCATTATATGCACAGCCAGTATTCAATATTTAATTTTGAATGAAATATAAATTTGAAACTAAATACAGCCGGTTGTTTTCAAAGAAATAGCTGGTTTCCAGCAATCTGGATTGCTGATTTTTCAGCAATTTGAATTGCTGGAAACCAGCATTAAAGTTTGCTGTTTTTTCCAGCAATTTAAATTGCTGGAAATTTTGCTGGAAAGTCAGCGGGACAAAAACCAGCAAAATTTTGCTGGTTTCCAGCAAAAAAAAATTTGCTGTGTAGTAAATAATTGCTAAATACGAAGCACACCTGCGTAACGTCGATGCTGTGACCTTCGCAAAGCAACAAGCATTATGAAAACTAATACTCACCACACTTAATTGCCAAAAGCTTCCAAAAATATGCATATGTCATATATTATATCATGATGAACACGAGTGCTGTATTGGAAAATTGCAAATGTATTAGAACTTTTAAAACTGGCATGACAGGTAACATTTGTCATGCTAATCAAGTTTTTGGTTGAATTTATCGTGAGGTGAACTTGTGAAAAGCAAATCAATCGAATCAAAAAAATCTTGTTATTACTTCAAAGTTAGCATATTTATAGACATTATCCTTCAAGAGATAGCTTGGTATCAGTCGATGATTTCAAAACCTATTTCAGTTATATCTCCACATTTTTGCAGGTTGGCTCATGAATTTTCTACAGTATTCTGAGGAACTTCTGAGATGTTTCCAAAAAAAAATTTAGGCGCTTTTTAATCAAAGTTTTCGAAGCATTCTAAAACTTCATAAAACCTTTGAATTTTTTTATGATTGTTTTAAAATTCTGCTTGATGTTTCATTATTTTTAGCAAATGTTCTTTGAGTTAGTTTTGAATGAACAAAAATATATTCCACGTAGAAGTTTATTCTAGTGAAATTTCTGCGCTTTTTTGTGTGATTACCTTGAATCTGTCATTAATTTTTTCTAAGCTTCTGAAAGTCTTTTGTCAATATTCGGTCAGCATACTGTAAAGCTATTTTCAATCTTGTATCAATGTGTTGTCACTTTTTTATAAGGATCTTCCAATTGTTTTGTCATGATTTTCTTTATTAAACTATCTTTTTTTTCAAAATTGTGCCAAAATTAATCTCGAGTTTATTCTAGAAAGTTTTCGTTAAACAAGTGCTCGTTTCTAATTTCAGTACATTTGTAGAATTTTCAATTTCATTTGAGTCTTCTTCAACTATGTTTGTGGTTTTGAAAAAAAAAACAAACTGATTTGGGTGTAGGGTGAACTTGGAAAAGGTTTGTTTTTTTTTCGAAGAAAATGGATAAACTTGAATTATCTGTTGAGCTCAGTTGTCGTAGCCCTTAGGGTACGATCTTTGATTTTTCTCCCACTGATGTTTCAGAACATTAGGATTCTGTAGTCGCTATTCCTAAATCATCAAAATTCTTTTAGGTAAAATGTTCCTTTTTGTCCAACGTATGTCTTCTATAAGTGAGGCCAAGAGCATTTAAGAAAAAACTTATTTTCAAAAAGCAAAATTGTCTTGGAATCGTTTAAATGAATTTTTGAAATCACTATTGAGTTACTTTTTGACTTGATTTGGTCACTATTTCTACCCTAATTTTACTTGAAAGTTACTATTTTTACCTACTTTTTTGCCTTATGGTCGCTTCTAGCTCTGGAATTGGTGCCATTGAAGATTTTCGTACTGACTAATAAAAATTTGAATTGAATAAGATTTCTCAGGATTTTTTTTATTATATGTAAACTAAAGAAATAAATTATGAAAATTTATTCGGACGACATCCCTGAGCAACATTTTTTGTGATTATCCAACAAAGGTGCCAGGGGGTATTGTCATAGAACAGGATTTGATCAATTTTTAAGGACGTCACTAGATTGCATAAACAAAGCATAAATAGGTGATGTTGATGCCTTAATATATTCAACAAAGGTGATCATCTTCTTGGCTGAACTGTAATTCGTATCGGAAAACACTATTTAAATGTCAACATAACCGAAGATTACTATTGGTTGAATGGTTTCAGCTCTTTTATTGCAGATTTGTTCGTTTTTCTCATAACTGAACAACAAACTCCATCCTTTTTGAGAAATTTTTTTAGAATCAGGGCAATAAGGGAAATTTTAATACCATATTTCAGAAATTAGAACAAATTGAGGGTTTTCAAAACGGTCCACAAAAATCAGGACAAATTCTGAAAAATTATCACCCCTGGCATCTCTGATGAAGCTCCCAAAAAAATTCACAGTGTTATACTTCCATTTCTGTCGCCAGATAGTGCTATTCGTGTCTCGCGTTTTCTCGTTGTAAATTGGTTAAAGTATAGCTGGTATTAGTCTGTGATAACAATTAAACAAAAACAAAACTTCAAAGTCAAAAATTAGTTTTGAATGAACTAAATATCCTTAGTTCAAATCGGGTTTCAGTTTTTATCACAGGTTAGATTAAAACTAATTTCTTTAACTTATCCAAATCTACATGATTTGTATTTTAACACATTGCGAATCAAATACGTAATATCTCATTTGTTCGCTTGATGCAGGTTTGCTAAATTTAAAGCTTAGCTCTTTTAGAAATGTGACACTTTTTTGCTGATAGTTCATTCACAAGTAATAGGACATTTGAAATATTGACAGCATTTTGACGACTGTAAAAAAGTACTATCCTATCTATTTTGTTGTTATATTAAATTTACGCGTCTTTTGAGATATTTACGATGCAAGAGAAAAGGAAATAAATAATTTTGCACAGTTTCCTTCAAAATCCATCATTATCAAATCGATAGCTAAAAAAAAATAACTGCTTGTGAGTGTTAGAAAAGTATGCGAACACTGTCAAAAATGTCCACAAATCAATTCTTTGGAGTGAAGCACATGATCTGCAACTACGGTTAAGGGTCATGAGGGAAGTCAAGTCTCATACCAGAATTTTCAATATTGAATAAACTATAAAAACTAAATGTACACGGAAAGTAAAAAAAGGTAAAATTTGCGAGGTGATTTTTTCCACCCATCTTTCGAGGAAAATTTTACCTTTTTTTTCATTCACCTAGCGCAGTGGTCGGCAACCTTTTGAGTCGGAAGAGCCAAAAACATCAAATTTTCTAAATTTCGGAGTTTGAAAGAGCCACATTAAAGATTTATAGTTTTTTTAATTAAAAAAATCAAAATAAATGGATGATCAATGAACATTAGTTTTACGAAAATAACTTCAAATGCGTTAGAGTTATTTTTTCTAACTCTTGGATTTTTCATTCTGTTCCTGATTATCTTTAAGAACATGGATTCTTTTTGGATCGTCAACTCTTCTTACAGGATTTGAATGTATATCAATTCTAATACGTTGGAAATTCGAGTCAAGAAAGTTTTAAGTGCATATAAAGCTTATATGAATACTTTACTTTTTTTTACTTTTTTTTAATGGCCCGTCACACTCCCCCACACCAAAAAACTCAACTGAGTCCCCTGGTAATGGACACTTCAGTTCTCAACATGTCTGGCATGTCTTTTAAGAGATCCTTATGCATGATGACAATGCGAAGGATTTGAACTTATTTACAAATGGAGAATGTTTATAATTTCTTCGACAAAGAAAAGCTATTAAAATAACAAAGTAAAAAGAAATATCTTTTTTATATTGAAAAGCTTTTTTAAGATACTCACCAGATTTAGTAAATCCTTTCCAAAATCTTGAATATGAGGTAAAAATCAACTAAAATTTATTCAGTCTAAAATTTTAATCTTACAAAATTATGCTCCTGACAACTGGTAGAATTTTAAAAATTCATGACATCAAGCGAACGCCAGCCAAAATCAACGTATTTTTCGAAAAAGACAAGAAAAAAGCTGAAAAATGAACACACGAAAAATGATTTTCTTTACCAAGACAATTCAGGAGCGTTCAAATCTTATTTAAATTTCTAATTAGTGAAAAATTTGGAATTTCATAAAAAAAATTGTGAATAATCCTGGAAAGACCGGGCTTTTTTCCTCGATATACGACAACCAAACCGGGCCTGTCATCATCAATTTTTTCTTTGAAAATCTGGGCAAGCCCGGGATGAAGCGGTAAATTGGAATGCTAATGAATGGCCGTAAGAACGGGGGGCGTTTTGGGGCTTAAACCCTCTCCCATGAGGGTCTAAGAAAAGTAAGCGAGGTTTTTTACTCAACATTCAATTTTTGGTTCTCAATAAAATTTTGATGATTGAGTAAGGTCATTCAAGTAACAAACTTGACTTAGAACTTTAGCACCAGTTCTAATTCAAGTCAAGTCAACCCACACTCATCCCAGGTTCCAAATTCTGCAACAGTTATTCAAAATTTTCTCACTTGTTGATTGAAACTCAGTTCTTTATATTAAACTAGCTGACCCGGTAAACTTCATTTTACCAGTAACTTAATAAACCGTTAGAAAATAATTAAATCATCAACCCATCTTTAACTGCTTCGTGCTCGTGAATCAGTTTTCATGAAAATCGTCTTTAAGTTTTTCGAGTTGTGTCCCATTTCTAAGTGATTTTGTATGGGAGTCAACCTTCCATAAAAAGTGAGATTCTCGAAACTAGTATACAAACCATCTCTAGTCCGAAAAACCCTCGGATACCAAATTTTCCTTCATTCCGACCGTCCGTTTATACGTGATGGTGTTACAAAGAAAACGCTTTCTTTTTTATATATAAGAAGAAGATTAAAATGAGAATCAATTCATTCCACCATTTTTTTTTCCAAACTGTCAAAATCATAATTGTATTTCTGTTTATATATTTTGTTTTCTGTATCGAGTTTATGATTTTTGATTTGAAACTTTTGATAGTAGATAAAGTTTGGAAATCCTGGTTCAAACCAAATTTGATCCATGAATTTCACAATGCATATGCATTTTCAAAATTTAAAAGGTTTATTTTCAGAATTTGGAAAAACAGAATTTTAGAAACCGTCCTGAGTAATTGTTTTGTTTAAAGATTAAAAATTCTTGAACTTAATTCTTATGCTAAATTCAGGTATAGCCAAGCTTTAAAATGGCCATCCACAACTGAAAACTCGGAACCAAATCTTCATTCGAAACTCATATTAAAATGCAGGTTCAGAATTTGGATTTAGAAATAATATAAAAAAATCAATTTCCGATTTAGATGGTAAATTGAGTTTTATAATGTTGATTGGTAACGTAATTTTAAAATTTCAGCTGAAGATCACAAATATAAAGCCAAACTTGATTTTATTTGGAAGTTGGTTTTATGAAAAAAAACTGATTTCGATTCATGAAAAAAATAATCAACAGGATTTTTGCTTTGGAATTGATTTTAAATGAAGAATGTTTGCTGATAACGAAACATTGAATTCTCACGAGGAAGAATCTGCAAGGAGTTTCATATTCTCTCGGTGTTTTGTTCGTTCATTCATTTTCAAATAGCAGCTTTTTAGATAGTCAAAATTCGAACTCAAATATTGAATTCAGATTTGCAAGAATCAGACGTGAAAAACAAATTTTTTATATTTTACTTTAGCTTTAATTTTTTTTTCCATCGATGATTGAATCGAAATGGCTGATTAAATTTTATAAAATTCTGGAAATTTCAACTGATCAAATTTCATAGAGGGCAAAAAGTAATTAAGATTGCTTAAAATATAAAATATTTTACGTTGTTTGATAACAACACAGAGTCTGTCCCAAAACTACTTTTTTGTAAATGATAAACTTTGGTATTCCTGTGCTTGCGTTCGATTGATTCAAAAATATACAAGCGTTTGGAAAAAATTAATATGATAATAATTTAATTCTGTTGTTTTAAAACAATAGTTATTCTTTGCATTTACTGTTAATGGTAAACTAATTCTTGATTTCTATGCTGATGCTTCAAAAACAGTAAAAAGTAAAGAAGTTGTAAAATTAGGCTTCTAAACATGCTATTTTGCCATTTGAAGCTCTCCGTTTGTTCCTACAGCGGATGCAATTTTAAAATTCTTTTCTACACCTATGAAAATCCGTGTGCCAGGTCATAAGACTTAATTATCACTTCAGAACGATCTTATAAATATTTTATTTAAAAATATATATAAAATTAGCGCAGTTCACTAAAGAGCCGCAGCTTTACATCAAAAGAGCCGCATGCGGCTCGCGAGCCGCAGGTTGCCGACCTATGACCTAGCGAAAAGGTAAATTCTGCCTTTTTTGAATTCACCTAGCAAAAAGGTAAATTTTACCTTTTTCGCATTCACCTAGCAAAAAAGTAAACAACACCGTTTTTCCATTCACTGATATAAAAGGTAAATGCTAGTTGGTTTGATTGGTTTCGTCAATAAAAATAAAAAAATAATTCATTCAAAAATTTATATTGATTTGAAACAAATAAATATTAATCTAATATTTATTTTTGAAATGTATCACCGTGTCTGAAAAAATTATTGAGGTAAGTCCTTTTTTTTGCCAGGCTCGTGACAATTCGGCTTCGCGTTCTTCCGCGCCATAATGACCACTGAATCCTCCTGCACTGCGTTAACACTTTCATGCCCTTCGGTCAGGCGCGGCTTCTCCGGAATGATATCTGGAAGATGACGTGGAATACACCTCGAAGCTGGGCCGATCTGAAACAAAAGCAAAGTATTATGACGAGAATCAGCACAACTAAATGATATCTAAGAAAATACTTACCATTCTGTTCCGATTTTTTCATATTGGGCACGAAGCAAAACTTCCCTTCTGAACGACAAAACAAACCTCAATAAACGGATTCGGCAAATAGTTATTTTTATAGTACCGTTTTGTTTAGTTCAATCCAGGTCAACTTCACTTCACTACGAGGTAAGTTTTACCTTATTTGGATTTACCTTTTTTTCTAGGTGAATTATACTTTTTTATTCAGCTCAATTCATGTGAACTTCACCTCGTTACGAGGTAAGATTTTTTTGGATTCTTGGATTTTTTTGGATTTTGGATTCACCTTTTTTCTCGGTGAATTATACTTTTTTCCAACTTCGATTCAGGTAAATTTTACCTCGCTGTGAGGTGAGTTTCTCCTCGAAGAGGTAGAAGTTACCTTTTTGGCTTTCACGAGCGTTCACCTTGTTATCTCGGTAAATTTTACCTTTTTATTATTTTCCGTGTAGATTGCTGAAATGTACAATAATTTCCTCCGATAAGCTGAAAATGTTGTCTCGTTATGAGCCAGGCAAACCTAACCACAAACAACAAATTTTTGCTAGTTCCAGAGCTCGTAAGCTGTATAGCCGGTATCGAGGCTATGAGTCAGATGATTTCTGATAGACGACAAAACTTATGAAAAACCCTACATCAAAAAAATTCCAGCGTATGAATCCCATAACATGTCTGCTCGTGGTAAGGTCCCTAGCATGTTGAAGTATGTATTTGCTGGTTGTTTTGAATAATATATAATGATTTGCCAAGATTCTGCTCCTGTGGAAAAAAACAACAACCATTTTCATGACAAAAACTTTGATGTTTGCTGTTTTTAAAGTCTAAAAAGAGAAATCTTGTATTTACCCTTCGCAACCTACAATCTATACTAACCGATTATACTTTGATATTAATCTCATGATGGTTTTACTTCGTTATTGTCTAGATTTACCAGCAGAAATTCCATTAAAAACGCTTTTAAGTAGCTCCAAAATAATCTAGTTTTGTTAATTTCGAAACAACTGTATCCACTAAATTGCCCTTAGTTTCTTTTAAAAGAGAAGTATTGGACCGAAAAGTAGCAGAAATTGAAAAAGGAGGATGCAGTCACCTAGAATTCAGATTAGGCGAAGTAAAAGTTGGAAAAACTGATTAATATCATGACTGAAAAAGTGTGCACCGGCGGATGGAAGATACCAAGGATAAAGTAGAATTTTTTCTTACAAGAAAACGATAAATAATTTTTTTTCAAATTTTTTCATGAATTACCATAAAATAAACTTCATTTCCTTCATAGAAAGCATTTCGATCAAACGAATGGCTTTTGAGATAAACGCATTCGTAACTGTCCCATTTCTTAAATAACTAAGCTTTCTACGTTAATTTGATGTCCTATCAACCTGAAACTTTTGATTTATGCTAATCTGTGGACATTGAGCTTTTAGAAGCCATTGAAGTTGAAAAGTGTTGCATGATGCCCCACTTGACGTTAACTCGAATGTTTTGAATTAAATAATAAAATAATATTGGACAAAATTTATGGAAAAATCTCGGTAACTCAAAGATACTTAACTTGTAAAATTTAGTCGAGTTTTTTCTGGAATATATATATGGAAGTGCCTAATTTAGTTGTTTCTTAGCTTGAATTTCTTCGCGGTGCTTAATGTGTGAATAACAAAAAACGACGCGCATCTTTCTCTCTTGTATGGTGATCGAGCACTAGTTCACAATTTTGTACAAAGCTGATGTTTGACGCTCTGGCGTTTGACTTATTCTGCCAAGAGGTTGATCGAATTGTCAGATCAGTTTCGCACCATGCTAATTAGCTGGGAAAATTTAAACAAAGCATTTGCTAAGGTGATTCAGTAAGTTTCTCTACAGGTGTTTTACCTAACATGTGAATTTGAATATAAATATTTGCAATCACAGAGAACACGATTCAATATCGAATTTGGTTGAATCAACAGAATTATCAAATGTTGTTTTTTTTATTATAATCTCTTTTTTACGGGATCTCTATGAAACTTAAGGTTTCTTCGAAGAGATTCCTCCAATGCAAATTGAACCACCGCTCTCAGAATTCCATCACCATATATTGAAGTATTATTGTCGCACTTGTGGCATGACTCTCAATTTAAATACGCAAAACGGTGGTCGATGTGGCTGACCCAATGTCGATCCGTGAATGACGAGCAGCGATTGGATTGGCTTAGCTTAGCACTGACTGACGGATAGACCGCGACCTTGTTGCGGGCCACCTCGCGTTCAAGTCTTTCCGGTTGCCTCAAAGTATTTCATTGTGCCCACATTGTTTGCCATCGCACCACACTGAAGTTTGTCTCTCATTCCGAGGAAGTTTAATTAGATCCAGCTTTGAGTGAAAATAAACAAAACCGCAATAAAACATCTAGGACATATTCTTGTAGAGTTCAATTTGGTAGTTAATGGTCGCTCAAATATCTTAAACTCTTCAACACTCTTTGGAGGTACCTACATGAATATGAAGAACACACATGCAATGTGGTATTTGTTGATCGTCTCTACCTAATTCTTCTTGTTGGTCAACAAATCAGAACCAACTACTTTTTGTTTATGTGAAAAGTTCGTGTAGTGATTATCTATCCAGATGCAAATTTAATTAAGGTCGATTCGCGAAAGAGACTCAGAATTTTTCAAGCATTCTGCGAAATTGAGATAATAAACCAACAACTACTAGTGTTTTTTTATACTTGATGACTCGACGGCTTAAATTGACTGTTAGACAGGCAGTACCGATTTGCGTGCCAGATAATCGCACAAAGTCCAAGTTTAGAATTCCACGAACTGGATTTTAATTTCCCAGCGTTTATTCCTCAAATTGATACAGCTGATTCTCTATTGAGAGCCATAATCAAACGTCATGAAGCGACCTAACTACTCGAAATGGGTAGGTTGGATGAGAGAGAAGAAAAAAAAAACAATCATCAAATATCAGATGACACTGACGCTGCCTGGGATTAACTGATGGAGCTATGAGAGCATCATCCGATTGCTCACCAAGGTCATCAGCGCGATTTCCGATAGAAGGCCTAATAGTAGGTAATAACTCACGGGCGGAACGTTAGACAGCATGTAGACGCATTCACTTGAACGCTTTATGGAGGCTGGTTCGGTACGGCTTATGATGTGTTATCTGCAGAGTGAGGGAAAATAAAGGCATTCGCATAAATCGATAGTGGGTAGAACCCATTCAATGGTTCGGTTTTACTCGGAAATTTGAACCAACTTTAAGCATTTATACTCCTAGATATTTTTGAAACTCAATTTATGAAAATGCAATATTTAAGGGGGGAGTAGGGTCTAACGGGTAAAAAAAAACATCATTTTCCCGAATTTTTTTTTCAAAGCTATCGTTCAAACAAATATATTCAAATTTTTTGCATTATACAAAGCATTTTTAAAAACACATTTAGTAATTTTTTCGTAGAAAAATATTGAAAAATGAGCCGGTGACGGAGCACTTTCGAGGATGCCTTTTAGAAAACAGGATTTGCGGTGGACACTGTATCTCAGCACAGAACCATCTGAAGTAAAAAAAATCAGAGCAAAATATTTTTAATAGATGTTTTTCTGGACCCCAACGATTTTATTTAACTTAAAAAAAATATGACATTTTTGTGGCTGTTTGAAGTAAAAACTAAGATTACTAAGATCTAAGAACTAAGATACGAAAAACTCCGCCATTTTTTATCTGTAAAATGTCCCCAAAGTAAAAAAAAAGAAAATCGTTGGGGTTTGGTATTTTATATGTATAAAATATGTTCCAAATTTGAAAAGAATCGGTGAAGTAGCTTTCAAATGATGTCCACTGACTTAAAAAATGTGACTGACACTACTCTACGAATTCTTGCAGTATTAGATAAGAGGAGATAAAGGCCTATAATTTCTACAGTTTTGCTTCGATTGACTTGAAAATTTGACACAACATTCTTGAAATGTTTTACAATAAGAAAATAAAAAAAAAAATTTTTTAAAGTGTTAGACCCTACTCCCCCTTAAACCAAACCAATCAGTATTGCTATTATACAAAAAAAAATTCCTAGGGACTAATGATTAAGGTCATAAAAAACACTCAGAAGCCTTAAGAGGGACAAAAAGTTCCATGATCAGGAATTTATAACTTGGGAGAGTCACTTTATTGACAGAGAAATACCTAAATTTTATCCAATTTTTCGTACGTTTGTAGAAATAGCTTAAATAGATTGGTTTGAATAGAGAAAATCGCTAATTTTACAATTTTTCCACTGGAAGTGACGAAATTTGTTATAAAAATTAAGGTAATCATGCTCTTGATTCTTACTTCGAGTAAAATAAAAAATTTCATTACTTTATACGAAGTTGGGCTGATTAAAGCGTTTTTAGCCATTCTACTTCTAAAAAAAGTATCACTAGATTACTCAAGAATAAAGCTACCAACAATCATCATCCTAGAAGAATAATACTTGCATTTTATTCTGATTAACTATAAATTTTTTTTTGTCAATTTAAATATTTCTCAAATTAGGGATGACCTTGATTTTTTGAGAAATTTTAACTACACGAGCTTTTAAAACGATAGAAAAAGTGTAGCCGTGTGACAGTTTTCCGTTCTGATTCTAAACCCTACCTCCACTTTAAAATGGGTCAATATTGAAAAGTGTATCTTAACAAGTTTATCCATAACTTTATTTCTGATAATCTTTATAATAATAAAAAAAAAGGTTTATACCATTACAAATTTTATGGAGATACAAAATAATCTTCAAGAAACTAATTTCAGTCACAATTTTGCTTTGTGTTTCTTGTTCTTTATTTTCACATTCGAAAGGATTTTGATAAATAACACAAGACCACAAAATTCACATTTTCTGATATGCAATGAATTGCAATGAAACTTTTGAAAATAGTTAAAAATTATCCAAGAAAATTCTGCACTTTTCTGACAAAACTTTAAAACATTACAACAAATTTTAAAATAATGGTTTTATTTACTTTCTCCAAGACCTTAAGTAATTTTGACATCTTTATAGTTTTAAATGCAAAAAAAAACAAACCGTTTAGCAGACTTCAACAAATTTGTTATATGAAATATTTTTTTCTATTTTTAATCTACATATCCTCAGTAATGCCAAAAATACTTGTCTTTTAAAGTTTGAAAAAATTGAACGTTTCACTTACTTTTATTGTTTCAATTCATCATTATTGAATCGATAATAACTTAATGAAACAAAATATTTTTGAAGCCATTTATGTTGATAACTTGTATAATGCGAATGTAAAAATGATATTATCTCTGATTTTGATCAGTGGCAATTGTGAAATAAAATTGAATAATTTCTTTTTTATGAAATTGAAATTAAAGAGACGAAATGTAATTTCAATTTCAGACCTGATCAGTAATTTTTTTTAGAATTCGTATTTAATTTCTTTTTAAATCTGATGTTATGTTTTATGTATTCTATTTCTTTGCATTTATTGTAATGTCCAAAACTTTAAATTCTGTTTTCAGTCGAAATTTCAACTAGCAATCGTTTTCTTTATTTCCAAAGTATTGATTTGAAATATCTAGTGAAGAATAAGAATCATAATTTTGAATTAATTGTTAATATAAAACCTACCGGAAGCAACATTGATAAGAAACTTTGATTTTGATGAATTTTGGATCCCATAAGTAAAGTTCATTTTATTTTTAAGTTTGTGTGATGGTTATGAGTAAGAAAATTATTTAGAAAATCAATTTTCTTTTTTATTTTGTATTTTTGGTATCGTTATTATTTCCATCTAAATTTGAACTTCAAAATCGGATTCGGATTCTAGGCTGTATTGATGTCATAGTGTTTAAAATATTTGGCTAACTTCTAACCTAAACCTGCACAATACGGAATTGTAATCCTTAAACAAAGTAAAGAGCACAATTCTTACGAAATCCAAAGATAAAATACCAAAAGAAAATTCGACAAATGTGGTTTACAACATAAAATATGGAGGTTGTGAAAAATCTTACATCGGTGAAACTAGCCAATTTTACACAAAAGATTAGATCAACATAAGAATGATGTAAAAAAATAAAAAAGTTGGAGGCACAGGACTTGCTCAACATAGTACAGAGTACGATCATGCTTTCGATTTCAAAAACACCAACATCTTAGAAAAAGTCTCGAAGTACAACACTAGAATTTGTGCAGAAATGTATCACATTGAAATAAGAGGAGACAACGACGTTGTTAACAAACAGAAAGATTCAATTAATTTTGAATCAGCCTACATCTCCATTTTACCTAAGATCAGAACACTGACAGATAACTGTAAACAAAACATCAAAAACAAACAACAGACAACAAACAGCAGTTATACGATCGCTAGATAAATAAGTTATAGAATCTAGTAAAGTGGAAAATCGTATTAAAAATAAATTTTATTCAAGGTCCACTGAAGAGGATGATGATGATGATATTTATTTAAGACCTTTTAACCTCAGAGGACTGAAGAGGAGCGAACAGCCAAAAGGAGCTCGAAATGTTTGGACCAACTGGCAAGTAATTTGTTTAATTATTCGCCGAAAAAAGTAGATGAAAACAACAAAAAAAAAGTTAGATAAGCTGTTGTCAAAATCTATAGCTTACAGAAGCTAAAAACATGAAAAATCTGAACATGCACCAATTTTTCATTAAGTCTTATTTTTTATGCTTCATGAAAAATTACTGACAGTTTGGTCTAAAAGTAACAACAATACAGGGATGATTTTTGAGAGAAAAATATACTCGGTTAAATAGAAAACACGAAATATGAACCCCGTCTAAAGAAGGGGTTGGGAAAAACGACAACAAATCGGCAAATATACAACGAGTTTAATTTTTGTAACAGTTGAAATATCTCAGTTAATAGCAGGGCAATTTTAATAAAAATTATATTTAACTAAAGCTTCGAGATAGTCTCAATATGATTCAAAACTTAGGAAAAAATTGTTGAAATGTGTAAAAAATTTCAAGCGAAAAAGTATCGTAATCCGGAGTAAGATTGATCACTTTTTTGAATATTATTCGATTATTTTTTCTGTTAAGAGGATTGTTTTATATTTTTCAAACCAGAACTGGACTCCTATGAAAGTAAAACATGAATACAGAAATTTATTAGACTACTTTAAATTTGATTTAAGAAGCGTTTTCGTCTCTGTTCAAAATTTGATGCTTTGGGGTGACATTGATCAGTCTCTATTCTGACGGTTATAACGAGTTTTCTTGATTATAAAGGATACAAAACACCTTCATAATATTTACATGTGCTAGTTTATCAATTTAACCTTGATTTTAAACGTTTTTTTTTAATATTTATAATCGAAAGAAATAACTTTGATGCTGCCTTCATTTAGAAGCAAAAATTATAATATTTGCTAAATACAGAAACTGTTCGTTTTTGGCAACATTCGATTTTGGCAACATCTGATTTTGGCACATGTGCCAAAATCTAACGGTTTTTAGAAACAATATCACCTTTTCATTTTCGCTATAACAGGACCATTATAATTTAGACAAAACCGAAAATACGTTTTTACGTTCTGAAATGGTGATAAAGCACAACAAAAAAAAAAGTTTTATTATAAATTTAGAAGTCGTAAAAAATGACAAAGAGATGAAAATATAAAAAAAAAACTACTGAAAAGTTAGGAAAAGAGTCAAAAAAGCGAATAAGACATAAAAACAAAAAGATGATAAAAAAAACAAGAGAAGTGCAAAATGCATAAAAAACATGAGAAAAGTAATCAAAAGTTATTAAAAATAGTCAGATATTGATTAAAAACAACGTTTATGATAATGAAAATGGTTATTTTGTGAAAAAAAGAGAAAAAAAAATATGAAAAAAACCATTCGATTTTGGCAACGTTAAATTTTCGGGCATGTTGCCAAAAACGAACAGGGTCTGTAGTTTGTGCTTCCAATTACAATTGAAATTTTACCTTCACACATTCCTCTAGGCCCTCCCATTATTTTCATCTCCCTTATTTCTTCAAAGTTAACCATTTGATAGTGTTTCTATCCGTTCCTCCAATACGGGCTTACTCTTGGAAAAAGACATTATTTTTTAATCATCAAAAATTTATCATTTATTGGCAGGAAAATAGCACTATAACTGTTCATATACAAAGGAAAAATGTTTTTCTTTCACATTAAACAACTCGTTTGCTTCTAAATGCTTTTTGGTATCATCAGGAGAGCTGTTTGTTTGCGAGCCTTGGAAAGAAAATAAATATTTTAAGATTTTGAAATAAGAGTTTTATTAACAGAAACCAATTTCAAATACAAACTAAATTTTGCCTATTTTATACTCAATCAATAGGCTTTCAAGCTGAGACTTGGGGCCAGCACCTCCCGGATATTTTAAGCTTAGTCGCAGAAGACCCTTTGAATAATCTCAGGGTCGGCCTATGGCTGGGTAATCGGAGGGGAACGCGGACAAAAACTAAGGGAACAAACTGTGGGTTTTCTACAATCAAAAACAATCAACAAATTAGGAAAATTTGGACAAGAAAATTTCTTTTATTTAAAAAGAAACGAGAAACTACTTTAAAACTTTGTTTTTCGATTTATATACTTTATTAAGCACGATACTGTGCGGTGTGTTTGTTTAGGGTGTGGGTTGGACGGTGGTCGATGACCGTTGCGGTACATACCGGATGCTCAATGACTACGCTTACAGGTTACCTTTATCGGGGGTTGGTACAACAATAGCGGATTATTGATGGCGGATCAGGAACGGGAACTTGTGTCCTGATGTGATTGCCAAAATGGTGGCAGTTCGTCTGACGTTGACGAACGGGTAGGATACGGCGTCTTCCTTCGTTGACGGGAATCAGCGGACCACGGCAAGGCCATATTGGCCGCGCTGAGAAGGCTCTCCTTGGGAATTAGGGACTCCGAGATACTCGAAGTCCCGAGAGGTAGGCCTCCTTTGCAATTATGATTCTTACCTGAACCAGAGGCCAAGTCTTTTACGGTAAGACGTAGACTACCGTCAGATAATCTAGGCCGAATCGTACGACGGTATTCCTCAACACAAAACGAGACTGCACAAGAACAAAACACACTGGTTTTCCAAATTTCTTGGCTGTTGGGGAGCACACCTGACTCGCACGAACGCCGGAAGAAAAAAACCCAGAGTCTAAGACCCTTTTGGGCGTGTTACTTGACTCCTTCTTCCTCCGTCTCCATTCAAAATATTTTAGGCGAGTTATTGCACCTTGCATGCAACCTACATGCATTCGACCTTGCAACCAGTCTTGGTTGCAGACTTTTTGACGAAGATACCACACGCCCAACTTAAAACTAACAATAATTGTATTTGTAAAACTTATCTTCTAAACATTTATTTAAAATTTCCCTAATCCTAACTAAATTAACAAATAGAACTGTTGTTTTTCGAAACTAAAATTAAAACAAAATGGAAAAATTACCTAAGGACTTTGTAACGACGGTTACAAAGCGTAGAAAGCTGTTTTCGAATATTCAAACTATAGACTAAATTATTGATGATAATGTGGAAAAGTTTATTGTTGGTCAAATTTACTCCGGTGATCAAAGTTACCCCGTTTTACGGTTCTAAAAATCAAGTTTTTCAGCACCTGTGGTTATGCAATTTTTGAAACAAAAACAATGCTGAAAAGTTTACTGCAACGATAATTTATATCGTAGAATAAAAGTTTTTTCAATGATGAAAATGAACTTTTGCGAATTTTCAGCAAAAAAATCTGGCTTCTAGATGGTTAAAAAGATCGCATAAGTCTCGACCTTTTTTATCTTTTTCAAATCTATGTATTCTACAGAACTGAAGCCAAACCAAGTCAAAATGCATCATTTGATGTTGCGGAATTGATGATGTCAGACTTTTTTTAACTTATTATTGGGTCGCCTGAAGGAGATTTGGTTCTAGAAATTGATCCTGAAGATTAGCCAACTGGCCAGTGTTTAACACTTTCTGTTTTTACTCTTTTCTTATCGAAATTACTTTTTCAAGCATAAGAAGTTGTAGAAAAAACAGATGGTTGTAGTAGCAAATATTCAACAAACATGTGTAGCTAAATAGTGACTGGGGAAAAATTGAAGAACGTAAGTCCTGAATGAATTAACGTGAACAAACAAAACATGCCTAAAATAATAAGAAAGGAAAAGATTACTTGAATGAAACTCTGTCGTAAATATAACAAAACTTAGAAAAAAAACTTATTTAGTTAAAGGGTGGTCCATAATAGGTACAGTGGGTGGTCCAAAATACCGACCAGAGCATGATCGATAAATCAAGTTTTAAGGCTTAAACCTTGTTAAATTGCAACAAACGACGATAGGTTTCGATAGAAAAAGCCTTGATCGTCGTAATTAACGGATAATGCAGTCAAAAATTGTAACATGTATTTTTTAATTTCATAAAATGCCATAGCCACTTCCCAAAGCGGTCCAAAATGCATTTGATGATATTTGATTATATTTTGATGCAAATTCAATAAAACTAATACCTTTTTATTAGTTCTTCCAGCTATAGCATTTCATCGAATATTCGGAAAAGTTTCACTATAGATAACTGCAAACGCAATTTTCCTGAGAAAATTGACAGCCTAGAGAAGATTCATACCTACTAGGTAATAGGTAGCACTTCCTCTAATAATGCCCACCACCGCCCATCGCACGACAACAATCATGATTGTTAGCTGGAATACATGTGCTGTAGTGCCGTCCCAGTCAACCCAGGTCTCGTGTTTGACACCGCAAGCTGACCGCGACTCTCGGCTAGGTTCACCACAGCCAGTCGCAGTCAGATTAACGCCAACGTTTGTACGGTTCGGAACTGTGCGACGCTCAAAGCGCGCGCGCACTGAAATTCGACTCGCATGTGTATTGTCATCGTCAGTCGCGTTCGCCGGGTGTTGTTGTCGGTTGGCCGAAATTTGTATCCCCCCAAGGGGTCATCCATCCATCGTGTGACATCTCGAAAGCTTCGTGAGTTCATAGATCATCAATTACCGGGTGTCGCGATCGCACCCAGTGGCAGTTTGTGACCTTGACTTTGGTGTTTGGGCTCACTCTCGGTGTCGCAAATCGGCAATTGAAGAGCTGTTGTTCCATACATGGGGCTAAATGTGGACAGAATGGAAAAGGAAGTTGCTGCTTCAAAAATTGCTGGGGAATACTTAGTGATAGGGAATTGTGAAATAGACCCTTGTGAAGAGTTCCACCACAGTTGTTGACGACAACTGACAGGCCTTTAGGCGCTCGCAAGGTCAAACACATGGCGGTGGCAGATGGGATAGTCACAAAGGCGATGTTTGTTTTGTTGCCGAAAATGCATTGCTATGAGTGGTGGATAAAGCCACCCCTACAATAATGGCTTGTCTCTGTTGCCGGAATCAACCCGGCTAGGTGTCGCGGTGCGTGATCGTATGCAATTTTACGACACAACACCTTCGAGAGCCGGCTAAACACTTCAACCCTAAATATTTAGTGTACCGAGTAGAGGCGATTGCTGTTTTCAATTACTATCACCCGGCTGGCTAGTTCGAGAACAGAAAAAACATACAAAAGACGCTAGTCTATTTACTTTGAGAACAAGCCATTCGTCCACGTTTGTTATCATCATCAATATTGAACTACGAGAGGTTAAACACAATAAAGAGTCATCGTCGGCTCGCTTCTCTCGAGTCAAACCTACTCACTGCGAGGAAAAAGTGATTAAGATGTAACCTATCCGGGGTTTAGTTGGCTCATTATTTCCCATTACTTTACGATAGCAACTATTTCACAGTAGCCGCAATAAGTAGAGGGATTCCGGCATTTGTCTGTTAACTAAAAGGTGCTAAAAACTTCGAAGATTCTTTATTTTTGGCAATTGTTATGAAAAAAATACAGAAAAGAGTTCAACTTTTCTGAACATGTTTTTTTTTAATTTTAAATATATTAAAAAAAACTATTCATTTAAATTTTTTAACAAAACTTAAAAATCGTAAACCTATGTGAGAAAGAATAATTGGTCATCATACAAAAATAACAATTAAGAATGTGATGATCCCAACGCTCACGTAATGAAACAGCGATAAGAACATAGAGGTCGATGACCTAGAAAAATTCTCTTTGCTTTGCTGGAGAAGGAAACATGAGAAAAAGTTTATACCAAGCTCACCATTTATAGATCTCTACTACTTTGGCACTGTATGACAGGGAACTGTCTTGCAAAAATTCGAACGATTTGTTAGGCACTTCGATCCGAAGAGTTTTCAGTGCAATAATAACACTTGTTTGAAATGTTTTTTAAAGACGTTGTGAACTTTATTGACCGACCTATAATTTTAATGTGAAGTCGGGCGCTGAATCCGAAAAAAAATATTCGATAAAATCTAGGTAAAAGCGTTTTAGAGTTATGCTCCAAATATTAAATTCCGAAAAATTAAAAAGTACTTGTACTTAGATTCAAATATCTCAGAATACATAATATAAATTTGAACATCTATTTTGCATATGAAAGGTGAAAAAATTTTCTTTCGATCATCTGAACTTAATTTTTGCGTATGATGAATTGTGTTGGGAGATATTAATGAATTTATGATAAAAATTAATTTTGTTAAGAGATGATAATAATAACATTTTTTAGATAAATTTTGTTTTATCGACAGATTTAGGCTCGTTGGTAACATTCAAAAAAATCTGATTTTGTACGGGCCTCAAATGTCAATTTAGAACAAAGATTTCAAGTGGTTATTAATCAAAATCAGTAGAAAATTGAAGAAGTTATGGTTAACTTACTACATGGCCGTAGAAACGGGGGGAGCGGGTTTGGGGGTTAAATCACCCCCCCCCCCTCCCCGTCCCATGAGGATCCAAAAAACAAGCGAGGAATTCTACTCTACACTCAAAATTTTAAATTCAGAACCAAATTATGATAATAGAGTAAGGTTAATCAAGAATAACAATCTAGACTAAAAATAATGGCAAAAACCCATCCCATGTTCATTATTCTGCTATATGTTTTTTTTTTAATTTTCTTCACTTGTTCATGGAAATTCAGGTCTGAATATTATATAATAAATTAAATTAAACCCATTTCATAGGTTCTGATTCCATTATTGCTCTAACCAAAATTTTATTTATTTTTGTATTTTGGATGCTGTATCCAGTTCAGTATTCTTTATTTTCAGTTTGAATAATTATAACAAAATTAGCAATGAAAAGCTGCTTTGAAATCATGGTTCAAATCTGGCTATGCATTTCATAACTTAATTCTCACACAAAACTCAAAAGTTTAAGGAATCGAAATGGCAATCCTCAAATTCTTATTCATCAGCTTTTAATTCATATTTTAATTTAGATTCACAATACAGATTAATAATGAATAATTTGAATAGTGAATTTAGATTAAACCTGAACTATAGAATTTAAATAATAGATTCAAGAATGAGGGCTCTAAAATTTGGTTCATAAATCTAGAATTCTAAGGTCAATTTTTTTATTCAGGTTCAGAATTCAGATTCAGATTGCAGATTCAAAATTAAGAAAAAGATTAAGTAGAATTTGAGTTGATTTTCAAAGTTTTGATTTATGCAAAAAACCTAAATTTTATTTTAAAAAAATCACAGGATTTTCATTATGGAATTGATTCTTTATGAAAATTATTTACTGCTAAAGAAACAATTTTATTGTTTTCAATACACAAAGTTTATATTTTCTCGGTGTATTGTTTAACATTAATCACACATTAAGGATCATAAAACAGGCCCGTGCGAAGGACCCATCCAAGGGGGGGGTTTTTGAAATTCAAATTTAGCCAAAAATAATAACAATCCCAAAAATACACAAGAAATAAGTAAATTGATTTCTAAACCATTTTCTTACTAAAAATTATTACACACACTCTTAAAACAATTAATTTTACTAGTAAAATTAATCAACATTTTAAAAACGAATCAAAATGAATGTTCCATTCCAATGCTATTTCTGGTAAGTCATTGGTAAATTATTCAAAATGATATTCCTTATTCTGAACTAGAAAACAAATTCTAAGAAGTCTAGAAATCAAATTTGAAATCAATATTTCTGAAACACCAGAAAAAGAATGCACATGAAAATTTCGAATGAAACTTCGGACATAAGAATTATGGCACAGATATAGAATACATAAAACATAACACCAGATTTTAAAAAAATCCGAGTTTTCAAATAAATATCAGATTACGTAAAAAATTAACCAAGATGAAAAATTGTTGGAAAAATTATAATGATTGTTATTCATTTTTCATCTTATTTTACATTTCTTTACATTATTTTCAATGGAAGGATCGATAAAAAAAAATTTGGAATTTGGAAAAAAAAAAACTATCACGATTAGAAATGTGAATTCTCGATTTAGAAAAACATTTTGAACTTCAATAGTTGATATTTGAATTTAATTTGATAAAAAGATGAAAAAATTTTATTCAAGACTGCCAGTGATCAAAGTCAAAAATGAAACCCTTTTCTGTATCAAAATTCGTTCAGAAATTTATATAAAAGGCCAAAAAAGATCTGAAGTTCAAAATAATCACTCTTTACATACATATATTTATAACACAACGTGTTCAATTATACATACAAATTTCAGATAAGGAAATGATCAATAAGAAACTGGTAAAATGAAAATAATGAAATCCAAGTTTTGTTGTAAATATTCAAAGCATAAAGATAATACAAATTTAGATAAAATTGCGTATTAAAATTTAACTTTAAAGTTCCTGCTTTAAATCATGATCGATTAAAAACATATTATTTAACATAATGAAAATTAGAGAAACTTTTATAAATTTTCAATCTAATATTTTAAAGTTAAAAATTTCAAGATCTGAATATTTTGTCTGTATCAATTGGAATATTGGGCCCTGAAAAGGACAAAAGATGGAAACTATGTTTTTCTTATTAAAAATTCAATTTCAAAGGTTGAAGATTATGTTTTTAAAACACAAAAAATAAAGTTTTAAAAACCTTGGAAAGATTCATTACAAGTATTTCTGACATTACGGAATAAAGTTTTAAAAAAATTGAATACATTTAACAAAATTTGTTCAAACCGGCAAAACATTTAGATTTGTGCTTTAAAAATATTGTATATTCAATTTGGTTTAAAATTTCATTAAAGATGGGGAAAAGCACACAAATTGATAACCTTTATAACTTTTTCGCAGAATTCGAAATCTTTTGAAGTCTTGAAGAGAAGTTAAAAATGGATTGATACCTTTATTTTAAGATCTTGTGATTTTGTTTCAAAGTTTTGTCAAAATAATGCAGAAATTTCTAAAATGTTTTTGAAATATTTACAAAAAATATTCAAAAAACAAAAGCTGATAGCAAAACTTCATCTTTAGATCCAGGGCACATAAATAAGTCAAAATTAGCTTTTAAATTCTTCGCACCTCGAAGGATGTTAATTTCGTGGCACTGTGTAATTTTTCAATACATCATTGAATGTGATGTTGAGCATAGAACAAAGAACTTAATAGAACAAAAAACACAAAATAAAATTGAGACTGAAACTAGTTTCTATTTCATATAAGCACAATTTTTTTGTAAATAAAATTTTTAATAAATAAGTAGAGAACACTAGATTTTAGATTTTAACTTTTTATTCTGATAACCATCGTGAGTCACGATACATGGCTTCCGACTTGTAGATGCATAAAATTAATATTCGTTGAATTAATTTTGAAGTTTCAATGTTTCAAATTCTGAAATTGTTTTGTTACACTTCTGAATAAAAACCTATTTTAAAGACGAGGTAGGGATTTTGTATGCCCCCCCTCCCCCGTTCGCACGGCCTTGCCATGAAACAATTTAACCCGCCAAACAGCAAAATTCTGCATTTTTTGTTTCAGAAACCAATAGACAATTTTCTGCTAATATATTTTAATTAACGGGAAGTTTTTTTTGTAATTTCTTTATTTGAAACGGATCATACCTTGAGGCTTTAAGGAGCCAAACTCGTTTTGTGTAATTAACGGGAAGTGTTGTGTTAAATTTTGTAGAATAAGGTTTCATAACTTGATTCATAACATTTGAATTATGCTTTTTAATGGAGCATACTAGCATAGGGTTGCCATCATGTCCCGCTTTTTTTCGAAAATGTCCCGCCGTCCCGCTTTTTACTCGAAATGTCCCGCTTATTTCAACAACGTTTTCCTGATTTATTTTGATTGAATTACGTTATCAAACTTCAAAATGATATTCTTCAATTCCCGTTTAAGCATTCCGATGGAGTGCTTATATTATATAGATTAAGCTTGTCAGATAGCCCGGTTTAATCAATCCTTATCCGGATATTTGACACTTAATTTAGGGAAAGTCCGGTCCGGCCCAGTTGCCTGGGGATTTTTCCCGGGTTTATTCACTTTATTTGCAAAACCATGCAAAAAAACCTCAAAGTGAGTGATTTAATTTTTTTTTATTTTTGCGTCCCGGTCGGCCATCGCGGATCCAGCAAGTTACAGACGATTTTTGAGCAAGTTTTAACTATATAATCATCAAAGGTTTTTCGAAAGCCTAAAATACGATTCAATATCATCTGATTAGTTTTTATGGGAAAAAAATATTTCAATGATTTTCTTACTTTTTATTGTTATTCATTTATTTACATAGTTCTCCATCTCACGACATAAATTGATAGAAATAATTCCTAAAATTCAAATAGTATTTGAAATACTGATTTTTATTGAAAAGTTCCATGATTTTGACCAAATTTACCAGGATTTTGGGATGAAAACTTTGAAATCAAATGCCCGGATTTTTTCTGGGTCTTAGATAAAATAATACAATTTTGCTTGAGTTCCTCAAGAATAAAAATGTGTTTCATTTTTCAAACTCATGACAGATTTCAATCTATCAAACTTTATGGGACAAGGTATGGCTTTTCAAGTTGTATGTTAAACTGAATGAAATTTAAAAATGTTTACTTTGTTATTATATTATTTCAATGCTTTTTCCAATCTCATTATTGATATGTGACAGTAGACTGAGCCTATTTGGGGTCATTTTTGAATTTCTCAAACCTTGAGATCTTAAAAGCTTTGTTTAGGTTCAAAACTCATTAAGATTTTTTTTTTGCAAAATTTTTAAGTAACGTTTACATGAGTAAATTTGAACTTTTATGTTTCTATGGGAAAAATGAATATTTTGTACTGATAAATCAACATTAGTTTTGTTTCTTCCGAACCTGCTGATGGTTTCTATTCATAAATTCTTGAATATAAAGTTTTCGTTGAACAACTTTGTCAAAGACCGTAACTTCGTATCCTATTAGGCAAAAAATTTATTAGATGTTGAATGGGGTCATGTCTTTTAACTTTGAAAAACAATAAATAAGTTTGACAACACTGCTGGGTGTCTAGCAAGATATTGCGTAACTACTTTTCATGAAATACTTAGCGAGGCACCAGCAGTAATGTCAACTGAATTTATTGTTTGTCAATGCCAAAAGACATGCACCCATTCAACATCTAATCAATTTTTTGCCTAACAAGATACAAAGTTACGGTCTTCGACAAAGTTGTTGTGCAAGATATTTTGTTTAGAGAATTTATAAATTGACACAAAAGTCGTTCGTAGGCTTGGTTCCACAGAAGGAACAAAAATGATGTTGATTTTTCAGTACAAAATATTAAATTTTCCTATACAAACATAAAAGTTCAAATTTACTCATGTGAACGTCACTTAAAAATTCTGCAAGAAATCATGTATAAGTTTTGAGCTAAAACGAAGCTTTTAAGACCCTAGGGTTTGCGAAATTTTAAAATGAACCCAAACTGACTCAGTCCAATGTGACAGGCAATTTAATTATAATGTTTTTCAATTTTAGAAGCTGATGAAAATTGACAAGTCAGATTCAAAAGCATTTTCTTTATTCAAAATAATGTTTTAAAATTTGTATGATATAAATAAAAACATTGATTAAATTTAGCCTAGCCTTTAGGAAGGCTAAGGTCGAGAATCTTCTCGACGGCAACTGGTTATTTTTGTGGCATGGCAAAATTTGTAGCTTTTCAGTAAACTAAAATATATTGCCTGAAGGTTTTATTTTTGGTAGTGCTAGTGGAAGACTGGTAAGACAATGGTGACCCACTCTACTTTGCACTAAAATGAATAAGTATTATAAGTGTGAAAATTTTTAAAATTTTGAGATGTTCTCAATCTTAAAACTAAACTTATTTATGTATGTGACTTTTGCAGTATAACAAATAATTCTATTCATGCTATCTGATATAGTGAAAATGAAAGCTTTACCAAGCATTTGTTTTATATTGACCTTCAAGAGCAAGTATGATGAAAATATGATTTATGAGATTTGAAAATCGTTTGTAATGCCGATCATTTCCATAAATGATTATTCGTTTTTAGTTACAATCAAAGCTGAATGATCCATTTGACGGAATAGCGTTGCAAAGCTTCAACTTTGATCGATGTTTACTCCTGGGTTTAAAACCAAGACGTTGACCTGGACATCAGGTGTTCTACCAACTAAAAGTATCGCATTTTAATACCTAGAGAATCTACCAAAATCATACAAACATACGTATCATGACTCATGACTATTTCTAATACTTTTTAAAATGTCCTGCTTTTTCCGGCTGTGTCCCGCTTTTTTTCTAAAAATGTCCCGCTTTTTTTTAACCATCTGGCAAGCCTATACTAGCATAGGGTTACCATATCTCGCGACACCAAAAAGAGTACATTGAGATCATTTATCCAAAAGTCAGGAGAAACGTTGAACAGTAGAACCCCGAACTCCAAGATCCTAATATTTACCGGGCTTTGCGCCCGAATGGTATGCAAAAGGATGTACAGTAGAACCCCGCTTACCCGAGGTAATGGGGTGAGGGACCATCTCGGATAAGTGAAACCTCGGATTAAACGAAATACATTGATAAACCCAATCCTTTTGCTCTGGTTTTGCATATCATTCAGGCGCATAGCTCGGTTCTTAAATACATGGATTTTAATTTCCTATTTACTTGGCATCTCTGGCAAGTTTAGATTTTGAACTTACCAACAATGTCAATTGAATACCGTGTTTTAGGAATTTAACCCATTAAGGACATTTTTCCTCAAGATTTAATACTTTAACAATATATCGGGATGATAGAACACATTTTTTCAATGGATTTTAAATGAAAATAGTAGGTCGGATAAGCAGGTTTCTACTGTATATATTTCATGCTATCTGAGGCACCGAGACATTTCAATCCAATCAAAAACTGTTAATGTCTTGGAAGTGATGTGAATTACATGACAATTATAAATTTTCTTTTAAAATATTCTTGTACTTTACCTAAATTTTGTGCATATTGTTTACTGCTTGCATACTCAAATGCGCTTATTGCGCTCACTGTTAATAACGACTAAAAATGCATGACTTTAGAACAAAATGTTAAAGTAATTTGCTGTACGCTGTATTCCTTTCGTAGTTTTGCTTACGATGTAAAACACCTTCATAAAATATAAGAAATACGTCTTTCAAATGTCTTTCAACAAAAAAAGAGTACATTTGGTAAAATTTCATAAAAAGAAGAGTATACCCATTTTTCGATCGGAAAAGAGTACATGTACTCTTAAAAGAGTACATATGGTAACCCTATACTAGCAGCAAGCGAAAAAGCGAAATATCTAGTATTTGGTCCGCAATGTGTTTATATGGCAGATTTTTTATAGCCAAATTTCATACTAAAATCGTTAATTTGGTTCAAGTTTGTATCAAGCAAATTTGATCCGAAAACTTGCTATCTCTTACTTTTTTTTTGAAAATTTGATTTTTAAAGGTTAACCCTTCGTTTCATAAAGTAACAAATTTGCAACAATTTAATGCATGAAAAACGGAAAAATCGTATTTTATTTTAATTTTTTTCTTGATGTACTCATCATTTTCGAATGTTTAAAATGATTTTTAAGAAGGGTTGGTATCTTTGAATTTGCAAAAGAATTTGGAAGATTGGGGTTGTTTAATTTGAGAACAGAATAAGGTTTTTTTAAGAAATGGAAAGCTCTTTTTAAAAATCTACTTTAATTCTCAAATCAAATAGGTTTGATCTGGGGATTTTTTTTTATTATCTGACGGGTTTGCGCCGGGGGTCTTCAGATTTTCCCCAAAATTGAAATTTTGGTTCATTTTTGCGACTTAAAAACACATGTATTTTTTCAGATTTCTAACATTTTTATTTTTTGAGTTAGCTTCGGTTAGATTTTTTTGTAAATAAAAAATAACCTTTTTTCAAAGCTACATAACTCTGTTGTTTCTCAACGGAAATAATAAAATAGCACATCAAAATGCATTGAAATTTTATCAGCTTTCCAAATAGAATAGTTGACAAAAATTAATTAATGACCTTCAACATGAAAAGTTGTAAATAAACTTTAAATGGCGTCTAAAAGTACCGTCTGCACCACAGAATATTTTGCAAAAAATACCATTGTGTAGCTCAATTCATGATGCAACTTTCATCTGAAGACACCAAAGTGGGCCATTAACACCTTGAAGAGTTATGAAAGAAGTAATGACAATAAATCTCTTTTTTTGCATCGAAAACAAACAATGGTGGAACAACTGCACTCACATATGGAGATAGCAAGCACTTTTAACAACATGGAAACAAAAGGCTTCAACATAAAAGACTAAAAAAAGAGGCTTTGTTCTAGAAATTTCGAAAAAAAATATCAATTTGTGACTGTCCTATATGAAATATACCTGAATAACAGTCCCATATGTAAAATACCACGGATTTGGTTACTTTTCAATGTTTCTTTCGGCGAAATAGTCTTTGGTTTATTGCTTTAAATCGTTTAAACATTTTTTTAACTCACTTGATGTCGAATGAAGGTCTGACTTTCTTAGGAATGACTGCCTGAGCGAAAAACTATCGGATGCAATCAAAAATCGTAAAAAGATTTTTTTTTAACGAACACAAACACAAACAGGATCTCAATGAAACTTAATGTTTCCTCGAAGAGATTCCTTTCACTTAACTCTAAGCGTACATCTTTCGAGGATATGATAGCTAGCATCTTACACAGCAAGAAAAATTCGTGTAATTTTAGACCGAAAACGATGCACGAAAACGGAACATCGATTTTGATGTAAAATTCTATCACGATATATTTTTTTCAAAAATGTAATTGAGGCGTGTAAATTTAGATCGAAAACAATGCACGAAATCGGACGACGAAAGCCGTCGTGTAAAAATAGACGGGGATGTAAATTTTAAGATTTATTATCGTAAATATTAGAAACCTTTGCTAAATATTCAGGTTTTGCTGTTGTCTATGGATGAATAAGCTGCTTTAAAAATTTTAATTTTGCATATATTTCCAAAAATTACCTTAAAGATATACACCATCACGCACAGCGTCAGCCTGGAATTTTCGTTTCATCCGATGATTCCCAGCACGGTGATGTTGAACAGATGGCCGTCACTAGGATCCTCGATTCGTCCCAGGACACCATTATTTTTTGGTCCGCGTCACCTCCGCCTGACGAAAATTTCTCCGAAAAATCACTGCCACTGCGAAAAATCTTATCTTGCTGCAATGGAGAGAAAACTGATTTATTTCAATAGCATTTTTTTTTTTCAATATGACATTATTATGAACCTACCAGCTTTTGAAGGATTATGGAAATGCTAGAGCTACGCCTACGACTCGTTTTCGAATAATTTTCTTACTTGTTTACTTTGTATCCGACGCGCGCCACACAAGTTGCACATTTCCATTTAATTTTAAATCAAACATACAATTTTACACTGTTTGTGATATAAAATTCATTGACCGCTTGATTTTTACATCACGGAATGTAAAATTATAGCAAAACAATGTATTTCTATTCACTTTTTGAAAAAAGACTAAAATTCCATCAAAAGGAGTTGAAAATTGCATCGTCTTCGATTTACAATTGTAAAAAATTAGACTACTCGTGTTTTAGATTCCGTATACTTTTAGAAATTTTTTGCTGTGTACAAATGCTAAAACCACCAACCCACAGAAAGTGTACTATGTACACACAAAATTTTCGGGACTCCACTTAGCAAAAATTCAGTGTTACTTTCCATTAGCAAAAATATTTTTTTACTTTCGAGTTAGCAAAAAGCTAAATTTACTTGATATTAGCAATAAAAAAGACCATATTACTTGATTTTAGTAAAACAAAGTTTTTTTTAGCCGCTTTGTTCACAGACAGCAGCCGCCGCGCCAGTTGGGAGAAAAATAAAAAGTTGACGCGATTAAGTGCGGTCCCGGATGTTCGTTGCTGGTGGTGCTTGTGGTGACCAACTCCACGACGAAATGGTAGCTAAATAGACACCGGATGCTTACAGGTAAGATCCGATTTTAAAGTCTACAGATTTTCCGATTTTTAATCGAAAAAATTGTTTTTTTTTTCTTCCAGATGACAAACGCCGGCAAACACGACGGGTTTTTTGCAACAGTCCGGAAATGAAAAGTTGAAATTGGAATTTTGAACCCGCTGCTACCGGAACAAACCCGGTGCGTTCGTGAATTAGGATCGGTCGCTTGGCGTTTCACTCGCCGAAAGGTGTGTTCCCAGGATTGTAAATTATTAAATAAAAGTGCAAATTAAGTTTCGAAAAAATTTGTAAAATAAAATCAAAATGAAGTTATTTGTGTATTCTAATGCTAAATCAAACATTCCCTCAATAAAAAAAAACAATAAATTTTGAAATTTAAAATCCGGAGCTATCTTTTCCTCCGATTTTTGCTAGCAATTTTAGTAAAAAATGCGGCGGCTAACTTTTTTTCTCGTTTGCTCAAATTTTAGTTAAAAAATATTGCTAAATTGATTGCTAAGTTTCTAGCTGGTCAAATTTGAGCAAAATTTTGCTAAATTCCGGCCTCGAAAGTTTTGTGTGTATGCCGTGACCGGGATTTGATCTCATGACAGTTGGCTTAGAAGACTGAGAGGCTATCCTCTACGCCACGGGCTGCGGCTAATTCAACTTACAATGTGGAATTCATGATATTTTTTTTTGCAAAAGTATGTTTCTTTTTCTGACAATTGCATTTAGAAGTTCAAAAATGATCAAATTTAAGTCTTAGAAAGTAGCTTGGTTAGAAAAGTATATTTTGTATGGGACTGTTATGCTAGTAGATTTGAAAAAGGTTTCAAATATGGTCGAATAACAGTCCCATAATGAATAAAAATGGTGCTCTCGACCTTACCAATAACCCAATTTCAAAAATTTCAGGCCTAACGATTTATTATGACAACCTAGAAACGATTTTCGTTTGTGCTGAAAGTGGTGGTCACAATTTAAAAATATATTCCAAAACAGAAAAAGCTGATTGTCTCGCTTGCTTATTTTTGTATATGGGACTGTTATGAAAGAAGGGGCGGTAGATTGTTGCAGCTTAACTGACTTCATGTTATATCCAAAAATCTATTAACGTATTCGTTTATACCCAGTTTTGCACCAGGTCACAACAAGTTATGCACATTTTACTGTCATTTTTAGAAGTTTATGCGCTAGGTTTTGCATCCGTAATTCCCCAGATTTGATTTAAAATGGACGGTGGAACACTGAAGATATTTTCATCATTTTACAGCCTGGGCTGGCTATACTGAGCTCTTTGATTATTTCTACAACATTTGTGCCATTTTCTCATACTTTTTTGATCAATGGGAAAGGATTTTGGTGTCCAGTGCTTAGCTCCTGATATAAAAACTATGTAAAGCACGTCTATATTTCATTTTTTTAATCACATTTTTATGATCCCAAACATAGGGACTGAACCTTCTACTATTGGCATTGATTATGCTTCACAATGATCTTTGATCGAAAAATTAATGAGTTACATAGTATATGACCAGGTTGTAAAAGCAACATTCCCATTATTAGTTATATCACTTAAACAATACGATACTCAGAATTTTGGTTAAAATTTAAAGTCAGTTTTGCTGCAAACATTCTACAAAGCGCGAAAAAGTAGTGTTTTTTACCTGCTTTGATAAGTTCTTTTGTTTCCATGTTGTTAGAAGTGCTTGCTATCTCCATATGTGAGTGCAGTTGTTCCATCATTGTTTGTTTTCGATGCAAAAAAAGAGATTTATTGTCATTACTTCTTTCATAACTCTTCAAGGTGTTAATGGCCCACTTTGGTGTCTTCAGATGAAAGTTGCATCATGAATTGAGCTACACAATGGTATTTTTTGCAAAATATTCTGTGGTGCAGACGGTACTTTTAGACGCCATTTAAAGTTTATTTACAACTTTTCATGTTGAAGGTCATTAATTAATTTTTGTCAACTATTCTATTTGGAAAGCTGATAAAATTTCAATGCATTTTGATGTGCTATTTTATAATTTCCGTTGAGAAACAACAGAGTTATGTAGCTTTGAAAAAGGTTATTTTTTATTTACAAAAAAATCTAACCGAAGCTAACTCAAAAAATTAAAATGTTAGAAATCTGAAAAAATACATGTGTTTTTAAGTCGCAAAAATGAACCAAATTTTCAATTTTGGGGAAAATCTGAAGACCCCCGGCGCAAATTGTCAGATAATAAAAAAAAATCCCCATCTACCAGACGAATTAAAAGATTATAAGCATCGATGAAAGCGAATTTAGCTTACCTTTTAGGTTCAGGGCCCATTCCCTAAAGTTACGAATTCATACGAAAACTTTTAATGTAAAAGTACTTGAAAATTAACCCTTCATATTTTCCGTAAAATATCATTTCAAACTGTTGCAAATGATGAGTAAATCAAGAAAAAAAAATGAAAATAAAAAACAATTTTTCACTTTTTTCATACATTAATTGTTGTAAATTTGTTACTTTATGAAAAGAAGGGTCAATAATCATATAGCGAAGAACATAATTTGTGTTATACATTGTTGGGAAAAAAATCGTAGTTAAAATCAGTCACCAAATTTGTGAAGATAGGTAAAAAATCGTTGAATCATATTATACGGTTTTTTTGACAAAACTACACAAAGATTCTCAAAAGTATGATTTTCATTCAATGATCAACTTTTCCGAAGACCGCAAATAATTGAAAATTCTGAGATAAAAGCCACAGAAGTTATTTTTTGTCAGTATTTCCCAATTACGCAAATTACGAGAATTCCGACGAAATCGTAAAGAAGATGTTTAGCAAATGTAATCATTGATATTTCTTAACCCTCATCCTTCCCCGAAATTTTTACCCGGTTCAGTTCCTGAAGTGACAATAATACCAACCAATACATCTCTCTTGTTTCTCAACCGATTTTTATAAAATTTGTAGTTTTGGAAACCTCGTAACGTGAATCAAATATGTTTTTCAAGCGTTATTCACCTACTATACTTAAATTTTTCGTTATTCAAAATCTGAGAAAAAATCCGAAAAGCATGCTTCGGAAAAAAAACTGTAGATCAGCTACGGAATGCTCAAAAAAATTTCACTTTGTGTACAAGAAGCTGAAGTTAAAAGCTATACGCTGCACATTAGTATATGTTTTATGCATTTTTTAAAATCCTGACCACAAATAATATAAACAGTGGTGTAAATCCCGTACTTTTTAATCAATGGACCGTCAAAATTGTTTAAGTCACACCAGATAAATTTGGAAAAGAGGATTGTAAAGTTGACTTAAATTGGTGCATTTTCTTATCTTCAGATTGTCCTTATACGAAACATAGACGAATTTTCAAAGGTAGCAATTTTTCCAACTATTTTAAATTTGCAATTTCTCTGATTTTCTAATACTTAAATTCAACTTTGCACTGAAGCTGCTTATAAGTTTTCAAAATTGGGTGGGATTGGGCGGCGAAATCGACCAAATCATAGGGTGTTGAGTATTTTGACGTTGAAAGTTGGCAACATTTATTTCTTTTCGCGCAAAATACGCTACACCTAAACCTTAGATTGTCAAATGTTGAGAAACAAGAGAAACATAGTGGTTTTAGTCAGGAGGGTCACATTGAAACTCCAGGAACTCTCTCGGGTATAAATTTTAGGGACGGATGAGGGTTAATAAGTGATTATAAAACATATGAATTTATGTTAACGTTCGATTTTTAGTTGATGTTGGTGTAAACTTCATTTAAGCCTCTTTATTCAAAACTACTTTTGTCGCAATGATTGAACACAATGATTCAAATAGGCAATGTTCTAATTATTGAACACGTAAACAATGAGTATCATTGTATATATTTAGGGGAATTCACTTGATAGTATGCTTTGCAGGGGTGATTTTGGATGAGTTAGCTACCAAGAAACAGTTTGTTTATATTTCCAAACACCAATCAATGTTTGTTCAATAACCGGTACATGCATTTCTTTACGAAACGAGTACTGCAAGATTAAACGTTCAATAATTGAAACATAAGCGTTTTCTATGATCCAATGATTGACAACTTTAGTTTGTTAAATTTTAAGAAAATAGGGATAATTAAGGCTGCCACTCTTCCAGAAATCATCTAAAAAGACTGTGTTGAAAACACTCATATTATTATCTTAGGCGTTTATTTGTCTTTAATCCAATTTTTCTCCCAATCGAAGAAGGCCATTTTCTTCATCCAGTCGAAAAACCAAGCCAAAATTTGATCACATATTCTGGTTTCGAGGAATGCTTCTACCCTATTCAAGAAGCACACAATCAATCATCAAAATATAGTTCAATTTACTATATTTATAGTTCAATACCTAGAATCAATCATACATTTGTAGTAGAATCTATCATATTTACGGTCAATTACACCACTACAGTTGAATCTATCATATTTATAGTTACATGTTAGAAGTCAACTAGAAATGTATAGTTGAACCTAATATATTTATAGTTGATTAACTTAAATCAATCATACAATTGTAGTTGAATTTATCATCTTTACAGTTTAATCAATTATACCACTACTGTTGAATCTATCGTATTTGGTTGACGTGAGACGTCAACCAGGAATGTATAGTTGAATCGATTATATTTATAGTTGAATGCCTAAAATCAATCATTCAAATGTAGTTGAATCTATCATATTAACATTTGAATCATAACAGTTAACTTTATTATATTTATAGTTGATCGCGTCAAGTCAATCATCAGTTTGTAGTTGAGTCTATTGTATTTATACTGCCGCTGGAAGCATATTTCTATTTTATTTCGAAAAAACATGATTTTTAGAGTGAACGTGGTGTTTCTATCAAAAAACGGTAAACAAACTTTTTTAAATAAGTCCTCTAGACACCAAAAAGTAGGAAATTTCAAAATGTAACATGTGACAATTATGCTTCCAACGGCAGTATAGTTTGATGCGAAAAAATCAACTACGCTTTATAACCTTTATTATGAATCAACTATGATTGGTATAACCAGCTGAAATAATAAGAACAACTGTGGTCTTTTTTCTCCGTGTAACCTCATGATAACAAATTTAGGTTTAAGTAGATAAATCTTGTTTCCAAATCCTTTTTTTTGTATTTATTATGGATTTTCAAATTTTAACTGATAGTAAATCTGAAGTACTTTGTAACGAAAAACTGATATGCCCAAAAGTTAGTTTTTTTTAACAAAGAACAAAGGCTTCTTTATATGGTTGAACATCACTCTCCTCGAGTGGTTGTTAGTAGGGGATTTTTTTTTATTATCTGACAATTTGCGCCGGGGTCTTCAGATTTTCCCCAAAATTGAAAATTTGGTTCATTTTTGCGACTTAAAAACACATGTATTTTTTCAGATTTCTAACATTTTAATTTTTTGAGTTAGCTTCGGTTAGATTTTTTTGTAAATAAAAAATAACCATTTTTCAAAGCTACATAACTCTGTTGTTTCTCAACGGAAATTATAAAAAAGCACATCAAAATGCATTGAAATTTTATCAGCTTTCCAAATAGAATAGTTGAAAAAAATTAAATAATGACCTTCAACATGAAAAGTTGTAAATAAACTTTAAATGGCTTCTAAAAGTACCGTCTGCACCACCGAATATTTTGCAAAAAATAGCATTGTATAGCTCGATTCATGATGCAACTTTCATCTGAAGACACCAAAGTGAGCCATTAACACCTTGAAGAGTTATGAAAGAAATAATGACAATAAATCTCTTTTTTTGCATCGAAAACAAACAATGGTCGAACAACTGCACTCACATATGGAGATAGCAAGCACTTCTAACAACATGGAAACAAAAGAACATACCAAAGCAGGTAGAAACACTACTTTTCCGTGCTTTGTAGAGTGTTTGCAGCAAAACTGACTTTAAATTTTAACCAAAATTCTAAGTATCGTATTGTTTATGTGATATAACTAATAATGGGAATGTTGCTTTTACAACCTGGTCATATACTATACAACTTATTTATTTTTCGATCAAAGATCATTGTGAAGCATAATCAATGCCAATAGTAGAAGGTTCAGTCCCTGTGTTTGGGATCACAAAAATGTGATTAAAAATATGAAATATAGACGTGCTTTACATAGTTTTTATATCGGGAGCTAAGCACTGGACACCAAAATCCATCCCCATTGATCAAAAAAGTATGAGAAAGTGACACAAATGTTGTAGAAATAATCAAAGAGCTCAGTATGGCCAGCCCAGGCTGTAAAATGATGAAAATATGATACTTTTACCGTATTCGTTTTCTACATTCGCCCAGTTTTTAGGTTTACCATACTAGAACGAACATAATTCGTCGTCAGTGTTTTGCTACCTCGAACGCTCATAAACGAATCTTCAGCGTTCCACCGTCCATTTTAAATCAAATCTGGGGAATTACGGATGCAAAACTTAGCGCATAAACTTCTAAAAATGACAGTAAAATGTGCATAACTTTTTGTGACCTGGTGCAAAACTTGGTATTAAAGAATACGTTATTAGATTTTTGGATATAACATGAAGTCAGTTAAGCTGCAACAATCTACCGCCCCTTCTTTCATAACAGTCCCATATACAAAAATAAGCAAGCTAGACAATCAGCTTTTTCTGTTTTGGAATATATTTTGAAATTGTGACCACCACTTTCAGCATAAACGAAAATCGTTTCTAGGTTGTCATAATAAATCGTTCGACCTGAAATTTTCGAAATTGGGTTATTGGTAAAGTCGAGAGCACCATTTTTATTCATTATGGGACTGTTAATCGACCATATTTGAAACCTTTTTCGAATCTACTAGCATAACAGTCCCATACAAAATATATTTTTCTCACCAAGCTACTTTCTGAGACTTAAATTTGATCATTTTTGAACTTCTAAATGCAATTGTCAGAAAAAGAAACAAACTTTTGCAAAAAAATATCATGAATTCCACATTGTAAGTTGAATCTTTTTACGATTTTTGATTGCATCCGATAGTTCTTCGCTCAGGAAGTCATTCCTAAGGAAGTCAGATCTGCCTTCGAAAACTAGTGTGCATCATTCGACATCAAGTGAGTTAAAAAAATGTTTAAATGGTTCAAAGCAATAAACCAAGTAACCAAATTCGTGGTATTTCACATATGGGACTGTTATTCAGGTATATTTCATATAGGACAGCCACGAATTGATTTTTTTTTTTCGAAATTTCTAGAACAAAACCTCTTATTTCAGTCTTTTATGTTGAAGCCTTATGTTGACCTTAAATGACGAAAATTCATATGGGACTGTTATGCGAGTAGGGGCAGTCTGAAAAGGACGAAAAAATAGTGTTCTTTTTACCAGCTTTTATAAGTTCTTTTGTTTCCATGTTGTTAGAAGTGCTTGCTATCTCCATATGTGAGTGCAGTTGTTCGACCATTGTTTGTTTTCGATGCAAAAAAAGAGATTTATTGTCATTATTTCTTTCATAACTCTTCAAGGTGTTAATGGCCCACTTTGGTGTCTTCAGATGAAAGTTGCATCATAAATCGAGCTATACAATGCTATTTTTTGCAAAATATTCGGTGGTGCAGACGGTACTTTTAGAAGCCATTTAAAGTTTATTTACAACTTTTCATGTTGAAGGTCATTATTTAATTTTTTTCAACTATTCTATTTGGAAAGCTGATAAAATTTCAATGCATTTTGATGTGCTGTTTTATAATTTCCGTTGAGAAACAACAGAGTTATGTAGCTTTGAAAAATGGTTATTTTTTATTTACAAAAAAATCTAACCGAAGCTAACTCAAAAAATTAAAATGTTAGAAATCTGAAAAAATACATGTGTTTTTAAGTCGCAAAAATGAACCAAATTTTCAATTTTGGGGAAAATCTGAAGACCCCCGGCGGAAACCCGTCAGATAATAAAAAAAAAATCCCCAGTAATCAAACGGTCATCTACAATAATTCCGGATTCAGTCTCAAGTGTTGTTTCTGACAGCACAATTGATGCGGCTGGAACTTTTTGAAGCAGGACGGCTAAGGTTTTGTTTTTGAAAACTTGAATATGAACCACATTACATACATTTCAAAATCATTTCTGAATGTATTTTTTATTTTTATTTTTCAGATAATCGATTCATCCATTTGAATCCTCTATTTACCTTGTAATATTTTACACACAGATAAGCTGGGTCTTACGGAACAAGAACAAATGTCGGCTTGTATTTCAAATTTGATAACAGCAAACTTCCATGAACAGAGTGCTTACTACTTCTTATCTTCTTATCGGAACAGGTATCCAATTCCATGTGTTTCGAAACGTGTTTATCTATGTAGAATTCATTGATAACACAAGTTTGATCATCGAAAGCATAACACATTGCAACAACCAAAGCATTGAATACAACAAGAGAAATCTAACGGGTTCAAAAGTTTCATTGATTAAAGTTGTCAAAAACTCTTAAAATATATAACAGGCAAAAGATTTTGTCAAATAATAAAAAAAAAATGACGCACCGAAGGATGGCCCAATTCCCCACTCAAAGCTCCGATTTTTGCAATTCAAATTCAAAACACTAACTCCCAACTTTTCTCATCGCGAAATGAAACGATGGAAAAAAAACCGTTGATTTCCTATCTATTCCTCGGTTCACGTGGAGGTTATTCACGCTCGCTGATTTCGGTTATTTCACTATACCCACGACTTTTTCCGTTTTTTGGGTTCACCTCGATTTTCGACAACAAACGATGGCAGAAGCAGCAACAGAATAACTTTGAGGCAACATCGGGAAATGATGTGTGTGATATCAAATCAAGTGATAGATGTCGTATAAATGATAAAAAAAAACCTTTAGCAGACGGATAATTTGTGGCGTTCGTTTTTTTCTTCCTTGATGGGACCTAATAAGTGACGGGGCTGATATTGATTTTGGCTGCACCAGCAGCTGCAGCTATCAGTGTGATAATATGGCTCTGGATTTAGTTCCGATTCCGACGTTGGCTGCTTATGACCAAATCAGTTCCACTTATAATTGGAATAGTACGAAAAGAGTTCTCTATCGAAATGTTTCGTTTCAGGTCCCATAGACGAGAAGAAGTGCTCTATGGTCTAGTGAATTGAAAGCTTATCGGTCGAATTAACAACAGTGAAAATGTGCTCAAAGTGTCCATGTGTCAGCTGACAAAGTGATATCGTTGTCCTTCATGAAGAATTCTCTAAAAAACTGTGAATGGCTTAGTTTGTGAACAAACCCTATGGAAAAGTGCAATGGATGGATGCCAATAAGAAAACAGCATTCCAAAAAAATTAAATTGTATATCTAATTACCTATATGTTAAGTGATAAAAAAAATTGGGAATTTACGTTTTAAATGTACATATATATGTATGTAGATATCTAGCAAATAGATAGCAACAAATTGTGAGACCTTCGACAGCTAGAAGGTTAGATATAAGAAAATTCAAAACGAAGACGCAGCTCTAAACAAGAAGTAAAATCAGTAGCCATGGTTCTCCCAACTACAAAGAATCCCGGGCCGGAAGTTGTGGATCAGCTGAGACGAATGTTTCAGCAAAGGATGGAAACGGAACCAGAAAAAATTCCACGTAAGTCAAGGTTTCGATAAAGATACTAACTAGAATTTATCGTATAAGCTAACAAAATCCCCCGTTCGGGGAGCACGTTTTTCCAACAGTCATCAGTCAGTGATAATAGAAGAGGTTTGGTTTTCATTTGACGTTATTATCATCATGTATAACGAATATCTTGAAAAAGGTGTTGTTTAGTGATTTCGATAAATTTACATTCAAAGTTTGTTCATTCATATTGTCTGATGTTTTCCTACATACTGTAATAGTACCAACATTTTTAAGCTGAAATCGTTGGCACATCAATCGTTGTAAGGCATTGAAAGTTTTGAAAAAATTCCAGACTTACTATGTTATTTTTCTCAACTTTTTTATTATTTTTACTAGCTGACCCGGTGTGCTTTGCTACACCTTCCAAAAATAAATATAACTTGTAAAAATTTAGATTTTTGAAAACACTTTTTAAATCAAACCTCATCATATTTCAAAATCAACAATTTTGAAATGAGAGCTGCAGCTGGAGTTCCAAATTGTGATTCAAAGATGGTATATATTTTTAATTAAAATTTGATCTCTAAATTTGTTATTCAAGATCTGCAATTTTTACTCTGTTTTTGAAGCTTCATAAGGACCTAAATAATGTCAAAATTTATGGATTTTCCACCTTTTTTTTCCAAAGTGGCAAGTTACGAACTTCCATAAAAAAAATTTGTCACATCTATTTTTAAGTAATGCCAAATATCCGTACGCAAAAAAGCTCTTTATCTTAAACTTACATGGGAGCTCCCCAATCTTTTCCAATTTTGTCCTCCACTGCTTGAAGAAGGTAGGCGGATCTACCCGGCTCAAGTTTACATAAATTTCTTATTGAAAGAAAAAATATTCGCATATTGGAATTTATTGCATATTGTACTTTACGGAGATTTTGAAAACCGATCAAAAGCATGAATCGGGACAGTTTTTTGAGTATATTTCTAATATTCTGTATTATGAGCACTTCTAGCTCCTGATTAGCTTTAGATGGTGTATTTTTTGGAGTTGCAAAAAATAAGCTAAAGAAATTTGAAAAAAAAAACGATGAAAAGAATTTTTAAACACCGTTTTTCAAACAGCTTTTTCACCATCCTGGCCCTTCAAAGCAATTTGAATATCTATCTATCGTCAAAATTATGTTAAAAAAAATGTTTCGCCATATGCCAACATTACAGCTTGAAGTTTTCCAAAACAGCACTTGACATGGTATAAAAATTATCGATTTTCTACAGTGCAAATTTCTTTTTTTTAAATAAATTTATTCAAGCAGAAAATATAAATATTTTTAAAAATATAATTTGTCCCGTATATTGGGGCAAGTGTAAACGCAAAGCTTATTTTCGGATGCGTCAGAGTAAAGGCTTTAAAATGGATTTAGAACGTATTTCTGTTTGTTTGTTTTATCAAGTTTCATTGATATATCTGCAGTATTCCGTTTCAGTTTCAATATTCGGAACACCCCTCTTAGTCTTTCCAACATGAATTTCTTGAAAGTTCGAAGTTTGCCCTTGCCCCACCATTTAAGTTGACAGGAGGGAATATTGTTTTTAACACTTCAAGAGTATAATAAAAATTTCTCATAAACATTTTGCTTCCAGTTGAATATTAGTTCCAAAGTCTTGCTTTTCAAAAAAGAAGCGGATCAAGAGTCTCACTATGCAGCTTTTGGTCAATAAAAATCAATTTATTTCACTGATACCTTTCACTTATGCACACGTCAGTCCTATCTTATTTAATTTAAAGATCAGTGCATGTAACGGAACGGATTTTTTATCTTCTTATATTTTTCAGTTATGTACATTTTTACATGTTCAACAAAATGTTTCCGATCTACCTCTATAGAAAACATCTTATTCATGTTTCTGTTATCGTTATGATTAAAAAATAACCTTGTAGGCGAAATGGGTTAAGAAATTGTATGTAAATTCTTTACTTTCTGTTGTTTTTTTCAATTGTACTCAAAGTGTCATACCATTATTTCATAAGCATCAGAACTAAAATTATATTTTTTAGATAACAAATACTACCTACATTAACACGAACTGAATATGGAAGTATTTTTGCAAATCTTTCAATCGCTTTTGATTCGATTGATAAAATACCAATCCGTGTCACATCTAGGCGTCATTTATTTCCACGTGCTGTGTACAATTAAGCAAGAAAAAACATATCTAGGTTGCTAATTGTTAAATTTTTTCGAGCGATCAATGAATAGTAAATATGCTTTGGTTAGTATCCACTTGCGACGACGTTTGGCGTTTGCGACAGATTTTGGCAAAAATAATGTACATATATGTTTTATTCGATCGGCAGAATGTCGATCTGGATCACATCTAGGCGTCATTCATAACAATATGCAGAACAAATGAGCTTGGAATCAAGTAGAAAAAATATCACATCAAGGCTTCATATCGCCACCACGTGCATTGAAAATATGCTTGGTTGAGAAATACGCGCCAAAATATTCCCACTGATCAGTATGCTATGCCATGGTTACTATCCTCTCGCGACGTTGGCTCGCGACGCCTCGACCATGGAGACGAAAAACAACCACCCAAAGGAAAAAAATCTCGAGAAAATGGATGTCATGACTTTGATTTGTCTCGAAAAAACTACAAATTTTGTAGGGGAGCCCCCCCTCCCTTAAGTCGGATGGGGTTTCAACTATTATAGAAACCATCTCCGGCCCCAAAAACCCTCAGACGCCAATTTTGACGATGATCGGATCAGTAGTTTCCGAGTCTATAGGGAACAGACAGACAGACAAACATTCTTTTTTATATATATAGACTAGCTGACCCGGTAAACTTCGTCTTACCATGTTTAACTTGGCGTCTCGCTTTCGTGAACATGTCCTAGTTTTTTTACATATCCTTCTTGTCACGCTTTATTCTATCGGAATCAAACCTAAAAATTTAAACTCAATTCTACGGGTCTTTACATAGATTATCAAAACATTACCCTCAATCAATCTTACATGCATCTTACAGGAAAACTTTTAATCTACTTTTCTTTGATTCGGATGCTTTGAACATTGCCGAATGGTGTCAGGTATCAGCTTCCCGTTGAAAATTTGAGTTTTTCAGCACTCAACGTGACCATCAAACTTGGCAAGCCTCATGCAGCATGCTTAAAAAATCCACTCTTTGTAGCTTGTTCCATAAATAACTTTATGTTGATAATATTTATGTTTCATTTATTAAATACCATTTAGTTGATTTCAGAATGGGGGTGCCCAATATTATGCCTAACGCAGTACTTTCAACTCCCGAGTTTCTTCGGAGAGAAGATTTTTTACTAACCATTTTCAAGCAGCTTTTTGTTCACTTTTTTCACCCTTGGAAGCAGTGATAATTAAATAATATCCATATTTTCATCAAAACCATGTCAGAAAAAAGTTCACCGTTTTATTATTAATTTCAGCAAAAAATGCTAATTAAATTCCTTTGAACATCTACCCAATTAATAAAAAAACGATCGGTTTTGAAAGGAGGAAAAAATATGTTTTATTTCTTTATATTCAACCAAATTACAGCAATTTTATTTGCATTTTTATCCTAATGGACATATCTGCCAATTTAAACCACTGTTTTTTTTTAAGATTCTAACTGAAAAGGTTATTTAATTTTTAAAAACCGAAAAGAGCTAATCTGTAAAGGCTACAATGATTCCATGAGTTCATTCGTTTTTTCTGGAAGTTTTCATGTAAATATACCTCGAAACCTTTAAAAACATATACATAAGTGTCTTTCGGCTATCAACACAGTTCAACTTTCATATTCTTTAAAAAAAAATATTTAAATAAAGGTACATTTGTCCCATTTACTGATGCAAGTGAAAACACATTGCTCTTTTTCAGATGCGTCAGCATAAAGACTTTGAAATAAATTTAATACTTTTTTCTGTATGTCTATTTTATCAACTTTCATTGATATATCTGCAGTTTTTTCCAGAATAAAATAATGCTTGGTACTTCAACTACGCTGAACACTGTTTTACCATAAGACCTTCATTTACATAGACATTTAATAATTTTGAATATACGCTTCAGATTTAACATTCAGCATACCTTTTCTGATCATTTTGGAGAAATAATTCTTAAAAGGTATATGTTTCATGACTAAAAGGCGCGTTGCCACCGTTGGTTTCACCGTGTGAAATGACAGGAGTTAATATCATTTTCGACACTTTCAGGTCAAAATAAAAACTTATCAAAAAAAATTCTGCTTCTGGAATATCAATCACAGAAAAACTTTTCAACAAAAAAGCGGATCTAAAGTCCCTTCTATGTAGCCAAAATATGTTAAACATAAACACACTTTCATGTTAAGTACGTATTTAAATACTGTGTAAACAAATAGGAACCTGAATGATTTAAAAAAGTTGAGTTTATTTAGTCAGATTGTTTAATTGGGATCAAAGGTTTATAGATAAAGAAATAATGTGAAAATGTATATATGAATAACGTATAAATTTTTTGTAAACGTTGAAGGTTTGCAGTTGCTCTAGTGTATTTTTTAACTGAAAATTCTTTAATTTTTATTGATAACTTTCACTTATGCTTGCAGAAAATCATAAAGTTCTTTGCATTAGGCCTTAAAATGAACATCAATCCTATATAATCCTTTTTAAAGGGCAGACTCTTGTTCAGCTCATATGTCTGTTCACCTTCAATGGATTTTGTTGTTGTTCTGTAAATTTAAAGGCACCCGAAACATTTTCAGTTGAATACATTTGTACATGTTCGAAAAATGTTTCTAGGGGTATTGCATTATAAAATTGTATGTAAATCTTCCCACTTTCTTATTTTCAAATGTCCGCAAAGAGTCATACCATAATTTTATATGCATCAGTACTAAGTTCATATTTTTCAGACAACAATTTCGGCTGAACTTAAAATACTTTTTTTTTTAAATCGTTGAAATGGAATTGATTTGATTGGCAAAATATCAAACTGGGCGTCATTCATTACTATGTGCTGTACAAATGATCTAGGAATCAAGAAGAAAAAAATACATCTAGGCTTCATTTCGCTACCACATGCATTGAAATTATGCTTGGTTTAGAAATGCGCGCCCAAATATTTCAACTAATCAGTATGCTATGCCATCGTTACCATCCTCTCTCGACGTTTGCTTGCGACGCCTTGGACGACCATGGAGACGAAAAACAAATCGCCCGGCGCCCGAAGTAAAGAAAATCTCCAAAAATGGATGTCATGACTTTAATTTCATTCAAAAAACTACAAATTTAATTATTACGGACAATTGATGCGACTTTCTGTTATTTTTATTCGATATAAACCGATTCGCATGCCTACAGAATATTCTAAAAATAATTTCATTTCACTCGTTTGGGTAATTTCGGAGGAGTAGTACTACAAACACCGTTACAAGAGAATTTTATATAATAGATTAAACTATAACATTTCGAAATTTGGAAACTGGATGAACTTTTGAGATGGAACAAATTTAGTGACCTTCAATGGGACTTTCGAAAAGTAAATCATATCATCCACCGAAGATTCAAACACCAGAATCTCTGGCGGACTGCTCAATCATCTAGGATTGGAATTTTATTTGGGCATTTCTGGTGAGCCCGTTCTTTAATACTACTTGTATTCATTTTTGTAAGCAATTCAATAATACGAAGGTCGAGCGAATTGTTAGATTTTACGAGTGAAACACAGCCCTTACCTATTAAAATATTTTTTGAGTAAGAATGATTATTTTCAAAATAGTGTGTTTCATCATCGTCAGACTAGCAAGATTTATTTCAATTACATTCTTTATTTCTATTATTTTTTCACATAATGCATTTTGCATTCCTAGGGACAGTATATTTTAACTGAAAATCGATGCAAAAAAAAATTTGAATTTCAACCTGGACTTAAAACTTAAGAATTTGAGGGAATATCGAGGCAATTGTTTTTTTTAATCTATCCTTCGTTACAATATCTTCTGAAACTTTTCTTACTCATTTTAATATTTATTTCAACTGTAATAGCGTCATGCTGAATTTCTAATTTTACAGGTTTTACATATGAGCAAAAATATGCTTTTGGTGTCGGTTTCTTTTTCAAATACTATCAATACTTGTCTACATTTAGTACAGCAAAAATGCATCGAATTACTATAAATGAAAATAGAGTACTAAAAGCTTTAGGAAGTTAGGAAAATAATGTTTATGGTTCACCGTAGCACTTGTCGAAAGTGTCTCTCAATCAATTCACTCCCACTCCCAAAAAAATATTTTAATATTTTTTTCTGATCCGGGTTTCGATGTCTTTCCTGGTACCAACATCAGCCGTTATCTGGCTACCAAGATACTGGAAGCACTCCACTTTCTCAACCTGTTGCCCAACTACCATGAAACTGGAGGGATTTCCTGTGTTGATCTACATTGACTTGGTCTTTCCGACATTAACTTTGAGACCTGCTGCCTTGGAGCTTTCGGTGATGTCGTCGAGTTTGTTCTGCATACCCTGTTGTGTTTGGCGAGCAAAACAATATCGTCTGCCTGGTCAAGGTCGTTCAGTTGCTCCATTGTTGAAGGATTCCACGGCAATCCTCGGTTCGGTGCACAGTCGATCGATCTGTGTGGTGGCGGCTTATAGAATACTACTACTGGGATACTGGTCCACGTCGTAGAAGGCGACTTATCCAGTACTTCCCATATGCGTTAGTCATTCTTCACATTGGGAGGGGGGAACCTTGGCTTGGTTTCAAGCCAAGTTTCTTCAGGGAGGATCCACCAATTGTGCTTATTGCTATTAATGCGCATGCACGAGTTGTATTCTCCTAAATTTTGTAAACACCCGCTTCAAGGTAGTTCTGTGCCTGCGGGCCCCAAAGTGGGGGTAGGAGGGTGTATAATAATCCTATCTTAAGCAGAACGTTGTTAAGGTCTGCACTATAGCCAGGCACTGGTGCAAAGGGCCGTATTTTTCCTGGCAACTCGTGGGATTCAGATTATACACACGATTTTAAAATTTTCATCCTGTATGGGATACCCCGCTTCATGCGTCGATATGAAGGTGCAGAGGTTCTTGTGTGTGATGGAAATATGTGTGGAATTCTTTGATAGAAATGCTTTCTATTAAGGTTGCACAGATAAATCTGCAGCACAAAAGAACCGCTACACTTAACTTATGTCGTTTAATCCTTAATGGAACTGCATCAATCGCCTTGGTCCAAGAACCCTATTTCCGAAATGGAACTTTTTACTTAGGGAATTTGCTCAAACCAAACTTTACTGTGTTCAGTGTAATTGGAATGACTAATGCCCGAATAATGCCTCGTGCATGTATATTGATAAACAATTCTTTAAATGCAACACTTATACCCAATCTAACAACAAGAGATACTTGCGTCGTTCAGGTTTCGCTGCCTGATAGAAAATACGTCTACTGTTCAGCATACTCACCATATGAACAATCATCCCCTACGGATGATTTAAAAAATGTCATTTCATTCTGTGAATCACAAAATATACCTCTTTTAATAGGCTGTGATGCCAATGCTCATCATTTTGTATGGGGTAGCTCAGATATCAATCTGAGAGGCTTAAATTTAATGGAATATTTAAGCAGCACTGATTTAGAAATTCTAAATGTAGGAAATAAACCAACTTTTGTTAGGTGTGACAGAGAAGAGGTGATTGACATCACACTTTGTTCTAGAACAATTTCTCAGGAAATTTCAAATTGGCATGTGCCTAACGAAGAATCGATTTCTGACCACAGGTTTATCTATTTTGAACACTCAGGTGAGTTTTTAGAAACAATTACATTCAGAAACCCAAGAACAACTAATTGGGACCTATATTTGGAGCATCTTGCTACTCAATTTCATGGATATACACCTGAAATTACTACTCCTTCTGAGTTGGATGAAGTGGTTGCAAAAACCACCGAAATTATTTTGAATTCTTATGAAGAAGCGTGTCCCCTACGAACGTTGAAATTCAACAAAAACAGTACACCATGGTGGAACTCAAATCTCAGTAAATTACGAAAAAACTGCAGACGCTCTTGGAACCGAAGGCGCACGGAAGGTTTTGATGCTTTCAAGTTGGCTCGCAGAGCTTACCGGAAAGCAACAAGAGCTGCCGAACGCTCAAGTTGGCAGAGCTACTGCACAAACATTTCAAGCTTGCACGAAGCAAGTAGGTTAAATAAAGTCTTAGCCAAATCAAAAGATTATCAGGTTTCATACCTTAAAACCCCTAGTGGTGATTATACATCAAACGACGAAGAAACATTAAGTTGTCTATTCAATACTCACTTTCCAGGATGTGTTGATCAAGATTCATCGATAGAGCCTGAGTTCTTTTCTGGAAGTCTAGATTCCTTGCATTTTGCTCGGAAAATAGTTACTACAGAATCGATCAAATGGGCAATCGATGGTTTTGCTCAATACAAATCTCCTGGAAGTGACGGTTTATTTCCAGTTTTGCTTCAAAAAGGTTTCGATCATTTCAAACACATATTAAGAAAAATAATGATAAGCAGTTTTGCTCATGGATATATTCCTAAACTTTGGCGGCAGATAGCCGTGAAATTCATCCCTAAAGGGGGACGATCATCATACGACGAAGCCAAAAGCTTTCGTCCTATTAGTCTAAGTTCATTTCTATTAAAAGCACTTGAACGTTTAATTGATCATCATATCAGGCAAGAATGCCTTGTCCAACATCCGCTTAATGCGACACAACATGCATACCAAACAGGAAAATCAACATTAACTCTTCTGCACAACGTAGTACATAATATTGAAAATAGTTTTTCACAGAAAGAATCATGTCTAGGAGCATTTCTAGACATAGAAGGAGCATTTGATAATGTCTCGTTTACATCAATAATGGATGCGGCACTACTTCATGGAGTGCCTAGTGTTATAACTAACTGGATTAGCGCAATGCTAAGTAACAGGAATCTTCATTCGTCTTTAAGACAGGCTTCAATAACAAAAGTTAGTACACGTGGTTGCCCCCAGGGAGGTGTACTATCACCTCTTTTGTGGAACCTAGTTGCAGACGGCTTGTTGAGAAAACTCAATGACCGTGGAATACCAACCTATGGATTCGCAGATGATTATCTTCTGCTGGTAAGAGGTTTGTGCATAAGCACATTATTTGATATAATGCAACAAGCTCTGCGCTCTGTTGAACGATGGTGTTCTTATGTAGAACTGTCAGTTAATCCTCTAAAAACTAATATTGTATTATTTACTAAAAAACGTATCACCCGCGGGGTGCGCCCTCTGCTGTTTTATGGTTCCGAAATCACCGTGTCTGATCAAGTTAAATATTTGGGTGTCATTCTTGACTCCAAATTAAACTGGTCTGATCACATCGAATTCAGAATCAAAAAAGCATGCATGGCCTTCGGACAATGCCGACGTGCAATCGGAAAAAACTGGGGACTCAAACCCAAACATATTCACTGGATTTACTCCACAATAGTAAGACCAATTCTGGCCTACGGGTGTCTAGTGTGGTGGCAGAAAGGAGAAGTTGCCACAGTTCGGACTAAACTAAATCACCTTCAAAGAATGTGTCTTTTGGGGATGTCCGGATCGTTCACTACAACTCCTACTGCAGCACTAGAGGCTCTGTTTTCTATCAAACCTCTACACTTGTTCCTAAAACAGGAAGCCTTCTCATGTGCTTTTCGTCTACAGGCAGTTGGTCTCTGGCTGTCAGGAAATATCGAAAGATCATCGAGTCATACAAATGTGTGGCCTGAATTAGTTAGATTAAACAAGTTTAATCTAGCGCCAAACGATTTAACACTCTCGAGTAGTTTTCCCTACATGGGGTTTAAAGTCAAATTTCCATCTCCTCAAGAATGGTTATCAGGTTTCGTAGAGGACCAAATGTCCTCTCATATTGTATTCTATACTGACGGTTCATTATCAAACGGCCGTGCAGGTGCAGGAATTTACTGTCACGAGTTGAACATAGAATATGCTCAACCTCTAGGAAAATATTGTACAGTCTTTCAGGCTGAGCTATATGCTATTATGTATGGAGTGCAAATTGCACTTCAAAAGAAGATTATGTTCAGAACAATTTATTTCTGTTCAGATAGCCAAGCAGCTATCAAATCACTCAGTGCTTCCAGTTCTAGATCAAAACTGGTAATCGCATGCCGGAAAGCAATCGAAGAACTTGCTGAAGGCAATGGATTAAACCTTCTATGGGTACCCGGACATAAGGGAATTTTTGGAAACGAATGCGCCGACGAACTCGCTAGAGCTGGATCGGAAAAGGAATTTTACGGATTAGAGCCGGCTGTCCCAATATCGCCATGTTGGTTCAGAAACCAAATTCAAACTTGGTCCTCTAACCAGCATGAACGATACTGGGAAGAGTTGGACACTTGTCGTCAAACTAAATTATTTTTAGAAAAACCATCTCCAATCATATCGAGTTACTTATTAACTTTAAATAAATCTCATTGCAGCATCTTAATCAGAGCACTCTCCGGTCATTGTAAACTCAACTATCACATGCCCAACATTCAGCGTGCTGAATCTCCAGTATGTGGTAGTTGTGAATCAGATGTGGAAGATCCCTTCCATCTTATATGTAACTGTCCCTCATTTGCCAGACTACGTTTTCGTACTCTGGGATCTTACGCTTTAAGCGAATCTGAGTTTAAGAAATTAAACTTAAAAAACATTCTATCATTCCTTACCGAATGTAGAAAAGAGCTTTAATGCTAATAATCCCTAGTGGAAAGGCTTTATGCCATCTTAAATAGATTGAATTTATTTCTTCCTTTTATAGGTTTTTCAGGTTTCTCAGGTAAATGATGAAATCTTGGATAAAAAAAAGGCTAGGCACAATTTTCCCGTATGTTTGGATAACGTGCCGCTATTAAGCCTACCCCCATTCTGATACCTGATACCTGCCCAACTACCATGAAACTGGAGGGATTTCCTGTGTTGATCTACATTGACTTGGTCTTTCCGACATTAACTTTGAGACCTGCTGCCTTGGAGCTTTCGGTGAGGTCGTCGAGTTTGTTCTGCATACCCTGTTGTGTTTGGCGAGCAAAACAATATCGTCTGCCTGGTCAAGGTCGTTCAGTTGCTCCATTGTTGAAGGATTCCACGGCAATCCTCGGTTCGGTGCACAGTCGATCGATCCAGTCAGAATCTCATCCATTACGATTAGAAAAAGTAGCGGTGATAAAATAGATCCCTGTCTCACTCCAGCAGTTACCGGGATTGGTTAGGATAAGACACCGTCGTGCAAGACTTTGCACGAAAATGCCTGGTACTGTGTTTCGATGAGATGGACTAGTTTCTCTGGGACCCCTCGTCGTCTAAGAGCAGCCCAGATGTTTTCGTGGTTCAGTCGGCCAAATGCTTTTTCGAAATCAACGAACACCAGTAAAAGAGAGTCCTGGAATTCGTCGATTTGTTCGAGTATTATTCGTAGCGTTGTGATGTGGTCCACACATGATCGTCTGGATCGGAATCCAGCTTGTTGCCGTCGGAGTGTAGCGTCGATTTTCTCCTGGATCCTGTTCAGGATTACTTTGCAGAGTACTTTGAGGGTTGTACAGATCAACGTTATGCCTCACCAGTGCAACATTTGTGCCGACAAGGTAGGGTCGGCTTTCAGCATTTAGCAGGGATGCAATCGATCCCAGACGCTTTGTTGGATTTCATACTTTTGATTGCCGTTTCTATTTCAGCCAGTGAGGGCGCTACCGATTTAACGCCATTGATGCGACTTACAGTTGGCGCTACGAGCTGCGGGTTCTCGCTATTCGTGATTCGGAAGAGGTGTTCGAAGTGCTCAGTCCATCGTTTGAGCTGATCTGTTTGATCGATCAATAACTAACCTGCTCGGTCTTTCAGCGGCATTCTTGCATTAGTCCTTGCACCACTGAGGCGGCGAGAAATGTCATAAAGTAATCGGATATCTCCATTGGCGGCGGCTCTTTCTCCCTCTTCGGCTAGGGAGTTTGTCTAGGCTCTCTTGTCTCGTCTACAAGCTCGTTTAACTGCCTTTTCCAGCTCCACATATCGTAAGCGGGCGGCTGCTTTGGCTGACTTAAAGTTTCATCCGACATCCATTCACTTCACAAACTTCACCGCTGGTCGATGAGGGAAGAGCGATCCACCGACCTCCATGTTGTTGTTGTCACAAAATTCTACAAACAACTCTCCGTTTTCGCTTATCTGTCCTAGACCATGGCGCCCCATGATGCGTGTGGTGTATCGGAGTTATATTGAAGAGCCAGAAATAAAATACGAAATGTGTAAAAAGGTCTTGAAGATGAAGTTGTGAGAAAACGCTATCTTGCTTTCACGCACACAGAATATACGTTACCGAAAGAGACAAGATGAAAAAGAGCGTCGATAAAGTGAGTTTGTTAGCGAAATTTGAAGCGGTCGAACGTGCTGGACTTATTTGTATATTTTGTACTAATGAAATGAACCGTTTACGACAATGCGCTCAAAATCTTGATTGTCGGAGCCAATCTTTGCGATGAAGTCGCCCAAATGGATTTGAAAGTAACCCTTCGGAATTGTCTCAACCACGCTGTTCAATTGACTGTAAAACTGCTCCACCTGGAAATCGACAACGTCGGTTGGCGCATAACACCTGACCATTGTAAGGTTTCTAACCCGTGTTCTGAATCTGCCTACGATTATTCTTTCGTTTATCGGTTCCCATCTTACGAGGGCCGCATGAGCCTGCGGGCTTAACAGGAAACCAACTCCTCGTTCCCGAGTAACATGTTCGCCTCGTATGCTAGAGTAGAGCAGGACTTGCCCGGACTGTGTCTTATGTTCTCCAGTGTTAGGCCAACGGACTTCGCTCAGTCCCAGAATTTCAAGCTTGAGGCGAATAGCTTCTCTAGGAAGTTGAGCCAGTTTGAATTGTTGGGAAAGGGTTAAAACGTTTCAAGTTCCAATTCGTGTACGTGTTTTCATACTAAAAGTCGTCGCCAAAGTTCCAAGTCGGTCATTTCTTTCGGATTCCGTAACAATTTCATAAATCGGGAGCAGTAGGTTGTTAGCCTAAAGTCCCTATCCCGCGATGGGGCTGCCATCTTGGACTAAGCTGGCGGGAGCCGCATTTCATAAATTAAGCCGCTCGCTGCAAAACAGACGCTGTTTGAGCTGCTCCTGACCTGGATAACAAACGCTCCGTTGTTGTTACACGTCGCCCCTGACCGGGGAACAGACGCGTGCGGCCACCTTCTCAATCTGCATGCGACCAAAGCATCCACCGGGGTTGGGTACCCGATCTCCGCTCAGGTTATTCGCATCCCAGCCGACACCGCGGGGAGATAGAGATAAAGGGTGATACGGTCAAAATTTAGTCAATATCAACTTGACGTATTTCTTTCAATTTTGAATTTAAAAAACCTGAACACCCATCATTTTGAAGGTGTGTGTTTGTGTAGAATGTTGCTCCTATTTTGATTTTGGAATTCACTCTTCAGTTGTCAAAATGCCGTCCAAAGAAGAAGAGCAGCGTATCAAAATTTTGCTCGCGCATCGCGAAAATCCGAGCTACTCGCACGCAAAGCTGGCAAAATCACTAACAGTTGCCAAATCTACCGTTACAAATGTTATTAAAGTGTTTGGGGAACGTTTATCGACAGCCAGAAAGTCTGGATCGGGGGGAAATCGAAAACCGGAAGCAGCTGAGACGACAAAGAGAGTTGCCGGTAGTTTCAAGCGAAACCCTAACATCTCTCTCCGAGATTCCGCAAATAAGCTGGGTGTATCGTCTATAACCGTGCATCGAGCCAAAAAAAAACGAGCCGGAATATCGACTTACAAGAAGGTAGTGACTCCAAATCGCGATGATAAACAAAATACGACGACCAAAGCGCGATCCCGGAGGCTGTACACGACGATGCTGACGAAGTTTGACTGCGTGGTAATGGACGACGAAACCTACGTCAAAGCCGACTACAAGCAGCTTCCGGGACAGGAGTCGCGAAGAAATATCTGGTTTGGAAAGCCATCTGTACCTGTGGCTTGAAACGCAGCATTTTCATAGCGTCCGGGACTGTCAACCAGAAATTTACGTGAAAGAGTGTTTGAATAAACGTCTGCTGCCTTTCCTAAGAAATACGATTGTTCCGTACTGTTTTGGCCGGATTTGGCATCTTGCCATTACGGTAAAATGGCTATGGAGTGGTACGCCGCCAACAACGTGCAGGTGGTTCCCAAGGACAAGAACCCTCCCAACATGCCAGAGATCCATTCAATTGAGAAATACTGGGCTATTGTCAAGCGGAACCTAAAGAAGACCAAAAAACTGCTAAGGACGAGCAGCAGTTCAAAACAAACTGGCTTTCTGCGGCGAAGAAGGTGGACAAAGTGGCTGTACAATTCGGATTTGGAAAAGCGGAAGCCTAACTGAATATTTTTACTGAATATTATACTAATTAAATTTGAATAAGAATTTTAATTTGATTTTTTAAATAAACGATTTCACCGATTTACACGCGTTTTCTCTTGACCAAATTTTGACCGTATCACCCTTTAGGAGTTGTGCATAAGAGATGATATGACCACTATGAGGCCTCGTGTTGCACATTATCCACCATTTGCCAGCCCATTTGGGGGTAGCCACGTTGAAAACAATATTAGAAAAATTATCCCATTCAAATATAGAACAGTCTTCTACCATACACACTATTAAATTTTTGGTGTAAATTTATGTCAAATTGGATGCACAAAATTGAAGCATCACTTTTGACATAAATTTACACTTTAGAAAGACACAAACGCTTGGAGCCATACATTATGAAAGACATAAAATTAGATTATTATTGATGTAAAATTATGTCAAATTGGATGCACATGATGAAAACATCGAATTTCACCTAAAATTACACTGTCTTCGACATAAAATTATACAGCCATAAAATTTCAAGACATAAATTTACATTACAGAAAATCAAGGGGTCGTTTCGAGCAATAATGATAAAGTTCATGTTCAGTTTCATAGACTTTTATTAATATTACAATTTGTTTGATGAGTATACAATATTTTACATTCTACCTAATCATCAGCACGATAATTGGATATTCATGATTACTCAATAATATTACTTAAACAACTAATAAATTATAAATAATCGTATGCCTACATTTAATCGTTGATGTTGGGAGTTGAGATTGATATTTAAAGTTGAAGCCACCTCTGTGTGCTTCGAATGTAAGGTAAGGTATATTCTTTCCAAAACTGTTTTGTAGTTTAATGCAAGTCACTGTGATTGAACTGATTCATTGGGAAAACTAAAAACAAATTCGATAAAATGTTTTATGGCATTCAACTATAAACAGAACCTTACGAACAAAAAAAAGAGTTAAATTTGTTTCTTTTGCCTATTTGATGTTTACTATTTATGCGAGTTCATGAGAAATGAGGCACCCAAATTTACATATCAGGTTTTGAAACAAGTTCTAGTTTCAGTCTTTCAAACAAATTTGATAAAAATTAAGAATTGATTTTAATTCTATAAATTTACAACATCGTCTAATATGATGTAAAATTCAGCATGCAAAGCATCATAAAAAATAATATCTATAACATTTCGCGGTTAAGGTTTATTGGAATATAATTCTTAATAATAACTTAATCGACTGATTCGCGACAGAGCAGAATTTTCACAGTATTCTACACATTCAGACGTTTTATGGGCGACGTAGAAAATCGTCTACACGTATGCAACGCTTTGTTCAATTACTTTGCTATAAAACCAAAAATATATCTGCATTTCTGAAGACATGCCAATATCATACGTAAATCGCCTACACGTATGCTACGCTTAGTTCCTTTAAAGTGCTATAAAAACAAAAATTACAAATTTGCGTACCTTCGTTGGTCTTAGCTCTTTTTCCTTTTGTAGGTGGTGGGTGAATCCAGGCGATGATCAGTGCGTGGCATAAATGAATTTAATTTTTATAACAACTGAGCCAAGCTGTAACTTCAGTATGTAGTTTATATTCCAGAGCCATGCTATCCATTGAACTGAAAGTTTAAAAAAATTAACATTGTATTTTCTTCTATTACTTATTATTCTACCTAGTTTTGGTCAATCGCCCTACAATATGATTGCTGCGATAACTGGGACTCGAAGTAATAATCGAAAATCAGTCTGGACTGTTTTATTTTCCGTCGGGACATTCTTATGTCAACAGGCACTGGACAATTTTAGAACTTCTCACGTAAGACCAAGACCAACTGGACTGTCAATTTGAAGATAGGTAATTATGCCTTTAGAATTTCCGGATTAATTGCCTGTGAAAAGAATGCATTTAATTTTATTAGAGAAAATATCTTCGAAAATACAATTTATGATGAACACTTACCAAATAATTATCTGCTGCCTGCAGGCACGTCTAAGCCTTTTTCAACCAATTTCTTTATTTTGTTCTTATTCGAATTTTGGTCTGTCTTTGCAAAATCGCAGTTGCTTTGGAATTGAAAAAAATGAAAGTCTGAAACAAAATTAGAAGTATTACATTCAGAATGTATTGCCAATTAATCTACTTCATCTATTGGACAGATTCTTAAAAGATTCAATCTTAATTGAATCTGGTACCCCTCTTTTTCAAATGCAACCGCACTGGAAGAAAAGGTTTCTATAAATTTAATCGTCAAGTCAATTACCTTTTGCTTACCTGGGTCTCGTAAACACCGGAGAAAACAGTATGTTCAACAGTTTATCAGTTTTACGCCAACTTCTCATCAGGCGGCGGAAGTGCAATCCAATCGCTCCAGTTACACTCTTCGCACAAGAACTGTAAAATCATCACGTAGAAAATAAATTATCATTCCGATCGTTAACTGAAACTTACCTTGGAAGTGCAGCTTCAAAGCATCTTGAAAAGCAGGGTAGTAGTCGACAACTTTAGATGGATTAAATTTCTTACAATTTCAGCTGCTGTAGCCCGGTGCATCAGCAACATCGTCACATTTAGCTGGCTGAAGATAAGAATCTGCTACACCAGTTTTGCAACAAGTATTCGGAACTTCGAACAGAACAAAAACATTGCACTCAGATTATTTTGTTTATTTTGTTTCTTTGGACGGTTGCCAAATTGTTTTTTCGAACTTAATTTCACATCTTTTGAAATTTAAATTTAGCTATCTTGGTTGAATGCACTGCTACGCTGTGTAGTTTGTGTTCGTTATGATTTAACATTACATCTTTTATGGACTAAATTTCAATTGCTTGGGTGTATATCAAATTTAGATTCGAATTGATGTAAAATTAGGTTTAACTTCGGATTAGATCTTGTAACTTTTAGGTGTCCAAGCGTTTCTGTCTAGTTTAATTTTATAAAATTTTTGGTGTGTACCATTTCGGATGAAATGGAAAGGTTTCCTAAAGTAAATAAAAACATTCTATTGACACTTTAAAATTTAATTCTTCAGTCCAAGCGAGGTTTCAAGTGAATAAAAGAAACAAAAGTTCGAATTGTACTACCGGTATCTACGCTTTGCTCCTTCATCTAATCCTCGTCTTATTAGATGGCATCAAAATACCTTTTAACCGACTTGTAACGTCATGAAACTCTACTTTTGAACAATGCCTCTTCAGTTGATATCAAACTAACTGAACCCCTCAACCTTATAATAGGTGCTTGAGAGCTTGAGATGCTCATCAATCCACTTTTAATGTCTAACTTCTGTCTTGACTGGGGCCTGAGGATGTCCGTTTTCTAATAATTCAAAACTGCCTCAAGCTAAGCACACCAAACTTGGGAGCTCCCATTTCAATTACTTATGCCAAATGTTATACGTTGCTCTAGGCGCACCTACAGCTACGTATGGCATAGAGAGAAAAAAAACACAAAAATGGACAAACCTCGACATCGTACGTTACTGCAATTCTTCAACAAAACCGAACAAAAACTGAGCAATTCATTGATAAGCCGATTAATTAAATGTATTTTATTCCAAGTGTTTTAATTTTTCTTTTTCTCTCCTTCCACATAGTCGGCGGATTTCACGAGCACGACCTTAATAAAATTTTCGTTGACGACAAGTGGCTGACCAAGTTTTTGGAAAACAACGATCTCGACATGAAAAAGTCGGCCGAACAGCTGTGGGACACCTGCACGTGGCGGAAAACGGAAAACATCAATGGTAGGTCGCGTGGTGGACATTTTTTAGCTGCATCAAAGCGTTAGTTTTTGAATGTTTTCCTCTGATATGTGAAGGTTTTTAGAAAGTCCTTTTTCAATATTTGGAAGTCGATTGAGATCTTATTTATCGACATTTCAAATCATAAAATATTGTTCACCACTATCCACATTTTGAAACTGAATCCTGATACTGGATTTAAGAACAGAACTTGGATGCGAACCGAAACAACCGAAAACATTTTTTACTGAAATTCAAATTTAAAATTTTAAAAGAATTATAACGAAAAAAGTAATTACAAGTTTGATTATCTATTTAAACTTTTTATTCTGATTACTGACGTCCTGGTGGTGTTCGGGACCCAAATCAGCAACATCACGACGGTCCTCCTGCGAGATAGTGGGGTTAGCTGCGGGTCTTGCGAGCCTGTGACTACAAAAAACATAAGCAACGAACAACGAACAACAAATATCGGATGGAAATCGGCAAAGACCCACGCGACGAAAAGGGACTAGCGATTGGAAACTTGTAACATGGAACTGC